>NC_089854.1:14680259-14842759 GCF_036373705.1 Amia ocellicauda | reverse complement strand
ACGCTGAATAGATTTTTTCTCATTTAAAATGTTTAATTATATTTGCCATAATGAAGTTTAATTAATGTGGCTCCTGCCTCCAAGTCACCAATGAGGGAAATAACAGCTTTAGCAGAAATAGAAGTTGTAGTGAAAATGCGTGCTATTAATAGAAGGTGAGAGTGCTGTACAAACTGGAGGAATTCAGTTAGGTTTTTATCTGAGCATGAGAATACTTGACTTAATTTAGAGTACCTTGTCAAGTTTCTTGACTTGTCAAAACTTGGCAAGAAAAAACACATGGTCAAATTATGGCGCATTTCTGCAATTTTTAGTTTCTTCTGCTTCCAATTCTCTCGGTTTAACAGCCAGAAAGGGAGAACCTGTGCTATTATATGACACCTGACAATCACAGCTTTATATATAATCAGGGTGAAAAGATATATTTTACCCTGAACAACCTGAAAGTGTACATTAATTAGGCTGTTTCTGATGACATGAATCATCAGTGTCAGTGGCCAAATCATTCCAGATAATCCTTGACTATCTGTTTTATACTATTGCATAATGTTCAGATAATGTAGAAAATGAATTGATTATATCTATAATGTTATATGGAGCGCTTTGTTATTATGGAACAATCCACAGTTCATATTTTGTGGTTCCACACAAAATCTGTAATCAGGTTACCTGTGAAGGTAGTTTTGATGTAGACATAAATAGTTGATAGCCACAAGATAAGTGAGATTCATTTCCAGATTGTGTGCATGTATGTGTGTGTTTAATAAAGGGAAGGTGATAATAACTACAAAGTCTATAATTGTGTTTCTAAGTCACACCATTGGCTATTAGTAGGCATTGGCATCCAAATTAACAAACATTCAGACAAACAGCTGGTGATTAGGCTTCTTATACAGATACACAAAGTGGAAACCGGAAACTGAAAAAGCAGACCCTTTAAATTAATATGTATATATTACTTATTGGGGCGGCATGGTGGTGCTGTGGTTAGCACTGCTGCCTCACAGCTCCAGGGGTCCTGGGTTTGAGTCTCAGCTTGGGGTGTGTGGAGTTTGCATGTTCTCCCAGTGTCTGCATGGGTTTCCTCTGGGCACTCTGGTTTCCTCCCACCATCCAAAGACATGCAGGCTAGGTTCATTGGCCATGCTAAATTGCCCTGTAGGGGTGTGTGTGTGTGTGTTGCCCAGCGATGGACTGGTGTCCCATCCTGGGTGTATTCCTGCCTTGCACCCTATGCCTGCTGGCATTGGCTCTGGTGTCCCCATGACCCTCACCAGGATAAGTGGTTTTGAAAATGGATGGATATTACATTATTGTAACAGTTTTGAACACTGAGACACAGACAGAGGGGAGATGGAAAGTGGCTGTCACTGGTTTCTGGGTTCATGGGACACACAAAATTGTCCCAAACACAACTGTTTACAAAATTTGCCACTTCCACTATTGTCCAAGACCCTCTGCAGTGCCATCATCAGTAGCATGTAGCATGGGGCGGGGGGGGAATCTATTAGATTGAAGAAGTTGAAAAATACCAAAACAGGGGCAGATGGATAATAAGATCAACATAAGATACTTAAAGTTTAAGATATATTTATAATACAAATAAAATATACTGTTGTCTAGTATATTGTAAATTAATTAACAAAAGTATAAGAAATGTATTAATTTAATCTTGATATATTTTAATAAAAACATTTTTTTGATCTTTAGTGCATTCCAGAAGAAAAAAATAAAATAAAAATATATATATATATATATATATATATATATATATATATATTGTTTATGTATTGCAAATTAGGTTTTATAGGTTGGTGCAAAATCAAAACAGCTAACCTAGGTTTCTATTACTATTGCTGATTTGCAGTAACTACTCGCATTAAAAAGCTATACAAATAATATTGATGCTTTAATAAATCCGTGGAAGGTGTTGCAGATGGCTCTGCTGGGAAGAATCACACTATAATGTTGAGAACTCCTGTTGCCATATAAAAAATGGGTGGGTAGATTGTTTCTATACAGTATTTGTATTTAAATTTAATCAAAAGCACCATGATACAACTACATGGTCTTGGCTTATGTTCCCCGCACATATTTTTAGAAATATATTTTGCAACAGATAACATACACTGATCAGCCATAACATTATGATCACCTGCCTAATATTGTGTAGGTCCCAAAACAGCCCTGACCCGTCGAAGCATGGACTCCACTAGACCTCTGAAGGTGTGCTGTGGTATCTGGCACCAAGACATTAGCAGCAGATCCTTTAAGTCCTGTAAGTTGCGAGGTGGGGCTTCCATGGATCAGACTTGTTTGTACAGCACATCCCACAGATGCTCGATTGGATTGAGATCTGGGGAATTTGGAGGCCAAGTCAACGCCTTGAACTCGTTGTTGTGTTCCTCAAAGTATTCCTGAACCATTTTTGCTTTGTGGCAGGGTGCATTATTCTGCTGAAAGAGGCCAATGCCATCAGGGAATACCGTTTCCATGAAAGGGTGTTCATGGTCTGCAACAATGCTTAGGTAGGTGGTATGTGTCAAAGTAACATCCACATGAATGGCAGGACCCAAGGTTTCCCAGCAGAACATTTCCCAAAGCATCACACTGCCTTCGCTGACTTGCCTTCTTCCCATAGTGCATCCTGGTGCCATGTGTTCTCCAGGTAAGCAAAGCACACGCACCCGGCCATCCACGTGATGTAAAGACCAGGCCACCTTCTTCCATTGCTCCGTGGTCCAGTTCTGATGCTCACGTGCCCATTGTAGGCGCTTTCGGCAGTGGACAGGGGTCAGTATGGGCACCCTGACTGGTCTGTGGCTACACAGCCCCATACGCAACAAACTGCGATGCACTGTGTGTTCTGACACCTTTCTATCAGAACCAGCATTAACTTTTTCAGCAATTTGAGCTACAGTAGCTCATCTGTTGGATCGGACCACACGGGCCAGCCTTTGCTCCCCACGTGCATCAATGAGCCTTGGTCGCCCATGACCCTGTCGCCAGTTCACCGCTTTTCCTTCCTTGGACCACTTTTGATAGGTACTGACCACTGCAGACTGGGAACACCCCACAAGAGCTGCAGTTTTGGAGATGCTCTGATCCTGTTGTCTATCCATCACAATTTGGCCCTTGTCAAAGTCGCTCAGATCCTTACGCTTGTCCATTTTTCCTGCTTCTAACACATCAACTTTGAGGACAAAATGTTCACTTGTTGCCTAATATATCCCACCCACTGACAGGTGCCATGATAATGAGATTATCAGTGATCTTTACTTCACCTGTCAGTGGTCATAATGTTATGGCTGGTCGGTGTATATGCTATTATTAATCAGTTGTGAAACTTTACCTCTGGACATTCATGTGCTGTATTTTGTCTAAACCCTACAAGTTTTAGGAATGCAATACACACATAGAATATAGCTGTACAGGTAGCCTAATGGTAAAAACACATACTCTACCATAATAAATATATAACAAAGCTCGACGAGGGGGTGGAGGCTGTCAGTGTATTCATATATTTGCAGAAATGTAATCGAAGAGTTAAAGAGATAAAACAATTACTTTCTTCAATATTATTTATTAATTATATATTTTTTTAACGTCAAAAACATGTCTTATGTTTGCATGACACAATATTACCTTGCAACCCACTTTTGCCACTTTAGGTCCCCTATGGTTTGCACAAAAATTATAACACCAGATAAAGTCTAACCATTGTGAACACTAAGGACCTGATTTTCAATTGTGAACAAATTGCCCACATACACTTACTTGGGCATCTGCAATTTTCACACAGTGGAAAATATAGGCCTAGATGATTATAATGTTAAGATTGATATGGAAATCCTAGTGAACTTTCAGTTTACTAGTAACTGTGCAAACTGTACACAAACCTCAAGTGTGCAATTTGTTTACCTGATGACCTACAATGTTTGTGTAATGTAACTATTGCAAATTTACTTACCAAGTTGATGTATATGTTTTTTGAACCTGAAGTTTACACCTTACGTTATTCAGTAAACTTTGTGAGAAAAATAACACTTACAGTGTGTGAACCTGCTGTACAAATGTACATGGTGAGCTGCAAGGCAGGCAGATCTTTGTTAGCTCTGTGTAAACCTAATGTTTCCAAAGCAGTAGAAACGTGAATTTAGTTACTTGAGTTCTTAAATAGTTTGCAGGTGTTGTAAACCTTTAATTTCATGCAGTGTTTCTTAATGCAGTTTTTTAGCAACAGGGCTACAGTATCTATGTGTAGAGTGGTCTCTGTCCTGTGACCTCAGTGAAGCACTGTCATCTTCAAGGTGGTATGGCTGATTGAGAGACTGCTGCACCATTTAACACTACTGCCAGACAACAAGGCCCATATCTAACAGAACTTTATGAGACTGAATACTCCAACTCCTACCTCAGGGAGAAGCATTCATCCCTACTTCTGACATACTTATTTTTCAGATCAACATCTAGCTCTCTCTTTCCAACTCCCCAGAAACACATACACTTGTCCAAAGATTTTTTGGCATTTAGGATTTTTATCAGAAGTTTAGGCAGTACCATGAGCCAGAGGAAACTCCCTCACATTATCCTAAACACAAGCCTAGACTAGTCCTTGAGGATTGGAACCAGGAGAACACTGACAGTATCAAACTTCCCTCCTTCCAAGGCAGGTGAGACTACTGTTTTGGGCCACATGATGACATCACCCTCATTTGTACTCATCAGGTTAAAGGGGGAAATATCTTTAATCCGGGAGTGGCTGTTTTGCACTTTGCAGAGGGGCAAAAAACATATAAAACAGTACTCCCTGACCTAGTCCACCTAGTAAACCTTAAAAGGTTTAAAAACAAAACTATCATATTGATCAATGCTACATCAAGAATGACTTAGAACAGATGTCAGTTTTTCCTAAAACTGCTAATATACAGCTCACCTGTCGCAGCATCAAGTAATTATTTTCCATTTGGTATGAAAAAAGCAGATGTAATGAAAAAGCAAGACAATTACGAAATTACAAATCTACTGCACAACAAAATCTTCCAGACCAAGTTTAGAGACCCTTGGTTGTAATGCATAGCATGATATAAGGAAAATACAAATCACTACCTGCTAATTATAAAGTATTACACAGTTTTTAATTTAAGAAGTGTGCATCACGAAATCATGCCTTCAGACAAAACACAGTTTTATGGTTTAGGCTTTTCATTAAGACAAACTACATTATTAAACAGGGAGGGGGAGAAACAGCATGAGCTTTTCTTTTCCTACTTTTCCAACTGCTGTCAATGTGTTTCTCCCCAAATTGAAATGTGTTGTTAAACCTTAAATTCAGGCTTATGAAGGTGTCCTTCATCTTAGTGAATACCTTTTCAGTTTTGGTGGTATTTCATTATTTTACTGTATTGAGATTCAGGGCTACATTTGGATTTTCATCATAACTTTAGATGTATTATTCATGTATTTTAATAACTAAAAAAATACTTTCTACTGAAAATCAAAGGGAAATGCTAATATTCAGAACTCTATCTTTGGGATTCGTCATCATGTGAATAAAACTGCAATAAAACCAAATAAACTGTACACTTAGTTTGCAGTCTCCGACTTTAACAATTCCTTTACTGTATAGGATGAGTTTACAATTTGCTACTTTTAAGGAAATGTAATAATCGGCAGTCTGTTAAGGTCAGTACTTTAAAAGATCTGAAGCAGTTTTTGCCTTGACTTAAATGGGAGACTGTAGAGCCATTATTAATGTTTTATATTAGAAATAATAATAATATGCAGACTGAGCAAAGTAGATTTGTCAATCTAGCAACAGGCAGTTGTCCAGAGGATATGCTGTGGACATTCTCCTCTCCACTTTGACTTCTGTTCATTATGATAAGAGGAACACCCAAACAGATCAATAGCCCACAGATACCAGTTTGTTGGGGGTTTCCTGTTCTTCTTTCAAGGCTGAAGATGCTACATTATAGTGATTGATTACCTCATTGTCCATTGTTAAATAAATGTGAGATTGGGCAGTTTGTATTCCACAACAGGAAAACGCCTGCTTCCATGATGACCCCCACTGCTCAGGAAGACCACCACAAACATTCAGAAACCTGATCTCAAGACAACACTTTGGAAAAGCTGTCTGTGCCCCTTCCCACAGACCAACATGTCATGCATTGTATAAAAGGCTGTCCACTTTTGCTGTTCAATAAGTCTCTGCTGAGGTAGAGTGCTTCCATGTCAGGCACCTTCTAGGCCTGGCATGTTAAATAAATACATTTACCATCTATGCATCCAGACTGGGTTCTTCAGTCAGAGACTATCTTCAGCTTCATACTGTACACTTTTTATTTATTACTCAAGCTTTAAGGAAGTATTTCTTGACATTTGATGTTATATTGTTGTGTGGCTAAAGTAATACATGTTCTTGTGCAACACAAAAAGCAACAAAAAAACAACAACTACAGTATATAGGCACCAATGGGTTGTTGCTTGTAGAAGACAGGCCATATAAATGTGTTGTTTTCCTGCCCACATACGTAATTATATTCTTACAATCGTATGACATTCCACATGACATATGACCTCAACCAAAGACTACAAGAATGAGAAAGCAAGCATTGCTAATTTATACTATTGTTACCTAGTCTGCAGATGCTTTTCTCCTTCAATGCTACACCGATGTCAGGTATGACATGGGTCCTGTCTCTCAGTCCTGCAGTGAGAATGAATTGGGATGGCTGTGTCAAATGCCACATCATCATCACTGACAATGGAACAAGGTCCTCGGTTTCCACATCTAGGCCTACTAGAAAGTTAGTACATAGTTTGCTCTATTAAGTAAATTGTCTCTTTCACAAAGCATTATATTTGTGCTGTACATGTTTGTGTAACATGGGTGAGCCATTACATCCTGGACTGAAGGGTTGACCCAGTACAGATGAGTGCGTTTTTACTGAAACACTCAACACAAAGCAAGATGAGACTCTTTTCTGAACAGTGATCTTCTAAGGCGGCTTGAAGATGTTATTTGCTTATGACACTGGCACCTTTAAAATGCTGGAGGAGTGTAAAGAGAAATGGACTATATTGGGTGGTTTTAATGCTGCCGAGACTAAGACTGGGCCCAGTGAAAGCTATATTTGTATGTGTGTTTTCTTTATTATCACAAAGAACACAATCTACATGTTAAGCTGCTGTTGAGTGGGTTGATGGGCCAGGATGGTTGAACCTGGGAGCCAGCAGAAGGATAGTTTTTCATTTCCTTGCCAGACTTGGCTTAAAAAACACAAATAATTATCATCATTTTTCTTTTCTTATCTATTTTTGTCGAATTACTGATGGTGACATTGGCAGCAATTTCATGGCAGACTTAACTGGGAAAAAAAAATACAGAATATATATATACACACACACACAGATTTCTACTGGGCCTTAATCTAACAGCAAACAGAGAGGAGGACTTTACATGCATACATGATGATTGCTCATGTAGCGTATTTAGTTGAAACCTTAATATGATCCAACATCAGAGGCTCGGAGGTAAAGTTCAGCCCACAGCAACAACAAAACCCTCAATGCCAGAAAAGACTGGAGTTTGTGCATGTGGGATCTGTATACTCTTGGAAACCCAAGGGAGTTATGTCACTGTAACAGGCTCATGTAGACAATGAGCCATATTACACCAGCAATAACTGCCAAAAATACACCCAGCTTTACACCTCACCCACCAACACTTGTCTAAAAGGATATCCGTGTAACCTGGCAGGGTATAAAAGGCCCATGGCTCATTTATGACAGCAAAGATACATCTAAGTCATTATCCATTACTACTTTATACTGGCGAAGGATGAGTGCAAGAAATGAGCAATAGCTAATCTTGGGCAGTGAAAACCAGGTATTTGTTTATTTGTAACATCTTCACAGAAACGTGTTTGCAAGGGAAAAACAGGTGGAAGGAATTTTAATATTTGGATCCAGGAAGGCAATAATGCAAATAAATAAATAAAGACTAAAATATTGAACTGACAAAACACCAGCTCATAAGATTCTCCCAGAGCTGGCTGCACTGTTATTGCCCTTTTTGTTTTCAATTTAGCTATACTTTATGGTAACAGGGCAATGTTGCGAGCAGATGGTGTATATTACCAGAAGTACTTCCCTCCTTTTAATGTTTGGAGAACTGTTAATGACCAAACTCCTACATATGTTTTATAAAAACAGATATTGGAGGCTTTTTTAAATTCAGGTACATATTAGTTGGACATCACAAAGCAATATGCCTATGGAAAGAAGACTTTGCCTAAAGTGCTTAATTGCTCGTTAATCAAATCGACACTGTTCTGTAGGGGCCTTGGCAGGAATGTGAAGGCTATAAAGAATTTGCACACTTTGAACAGCTTTGTTCAGTATTCAGCACCACTCTCAATCCTTTGTAGACATACAATAAAAAGGAAAAACTAATTGCCCAAATGCAATGATATCATTATCCAAGGCGCAAATTAATTTTAGTGAACCACACTGAGTCGTTCCCAATCTTTTCGAAGGCAATTTACATTCCCTTGCTGTACTTTTGTTTTAATGTATTCAGAAGACAATTGCATCAAATATGTACATCATGCAATTTAAATATGTCTTTTAAGCATTAGGCCGGGCTGTTCTACTCGATCAGCAATTATTGGAAGTCCCTGTGCAGTAGTCGACAGTGCACGTCAGCTGTACCGAAAGGTCTCAAAGGCAAAATGCTGACTGGCTCTAGTGCATCTGAATTGGAGCTGGTGTTCTCCACTGCTGCGCTACAGCTGGAATTTCGTAATTCCTTGCTAATTCAGAGGTGGTTTTCTGTGGCGGGCAGTTACTCACCAAGTCCACCGGGTGTACTGTCCAACTCCCCCACCCAAATTAAATACTATTACTAGTATAGTATTACGAAATTCAGGATTCAAAGTAATTGGGTAAGAAAACCTTGGGGGATATTCCCAGGCACATTTACTTCCAATATCATAAGTGCTTAGAGAATATTTTCCCCGATGGGTTGTCTACTCACGGAAGTTACATAATTTGAAAGTGAGCAATTTAATATTTTGTTCTGCTCAAAGCCTCAATGTAGCATTATCTATTTATCTTTCTTTCTTTCTTTTAAAGGATCATGAACAAATTGAAATGTAAAATATTGTTGTTGTATGGCGCTGTATCAAACTGTATGGTGCCAATAAGCCAGCAGCACTGTGATCAGTCCAGCAGGGAGGCATGCTGACATTGCTTGATTGCAGGGTTGAGGGGCTTAGGTTTTGATCCTCCGGTCTGGATTTGCTCAATACTTTCTTTGACCTACTCACGCACACATTCCACCTGCTGCTTGATTGTTTTCCACAGGGTACAAGCAAGCAGCCGTAGGCAAAGCTATCGCCACTATCAAGTGACATTTCATAATTGCAATGGCAGGTGGGAGCGAAGTTTTGATTTCATCCCTACCACTGGGTCAGCTGAACTGAGCTCCCTGGGAACTCTCGGAGGATACAACCGCAAGGTTAAATGATTAGATTACAATTGCACTATGATTCATACACTTTACACTGACATGTACATACACTGTTAACTGAGATTCATACACTATATACCATGGCATGTACACCATATACTAACGAGCATATATATACTATATACTGATACATATGCAATATACTGAGATTCTGGCTCATACACCCTATACTGAGCTGTACAGTATTTTGTGATTAAGCACACGCTTTTACCAAGGAAATCTATAGAGAGCAGGGAATTAATTTTGGATGAACAGCTGTGATTGCCAAGTAACTTTAAAACAGTAACTTGCTTTTTATGGCGTACCTGAAGGACAGAGTATATGAGGTTTCATTTAACAGGGTTAACACACACCGAGTCTATAGCAGGTAAGCTGTTGATGAAAATGAAGATTTAGTAGCCTGCTAGACTAGGGAGTAAATACTCTCTTTGGAATAGTATGTCACTCATATAGAATGACTGTATATGTATAGTTCCAAACACAGGATGCCAATTATCCTAAAAGTATGCATCCAAACACAAAAAGCAACCAAAATAATCATATTCCCCATTTTCACTGCATTGGGTAGTACAGTCTGACTAGTGGAAAATGTCTGGAGGCTTTACGTATATAAGTTAGAAATGACATTCCTATGTACTGTCCTGGGGTATGAACATCTTCCTGTAATGGGGTTTTGTTCTGACAACAGATGTAATGGCCTCGAGGTAGGTCACTGATGATGGGATAAAATATGTATACATATATATATATATATATATATATATATATATATATATACTGTATATATTTTATTTTATTTGATAATGAATTTGTGTTGTTTTTCAGGATTCATTTATCAAAAAATTTCAAATGTGTTCAACATTTAGTTTCATACATACGTCTCCCTTCGAAGCAGGATTTGTTAACTTTGTTAGCCGCGTGTTTCGAATTACGAGCAGTCTGAAGAGAAATTCCGAGGATGATGTAAAACACTGAAATATCAAACCGAAACAGAACTGAAAAATGAAGCTTTAAAGAGTCTCTAATCAGAGCCCCAACCCTGACTTTCTCAAATACATTTCTGGCCTTGAGTTGTTAAAAGCATACTTGAAAAATATAGAGCCGAAGCAACGTTTACTAACAGCCTGCCTGAAATGGATTTTCCAGCATTGAGATGAAATGAAAAGAAAAGTGCTGATATCCAATATTTAAGCCCCCTCCCCCACCCAATGCTTTACTTAACTGAAAATGAATTAAAGTTCAAAAGAGGAAAACTATTGAGACTCTTTACTTATTTACAGTTTTTTCTATGGCAAGTAACACATTTGAAATCCAATTGGCATGTACGATTCCTTGCTATTTTCCAGATAAGGGCATCAGAATTTGAAACTGACTTTCATCTCCTATACGCAAGTACTTTACTGCCTCTAATTGCTCAGGGTAAAGTGGTGTCACATGTATCTTACATCTTATCTTTAATATGTGACTGTTTAATACTGAGGAGGTTTCTGCCATATCTGTAGAGTAGGTTGAGACCCCCACACACAGGTGTGCTGATGTAACAGCCTCCTCGGCAATGCTGAACCAGCAGCTCTGACTGATGATGTAAGGCAATATACACAGGGCCTCCCTACGGATGCTGAAATGTTCAGCCTCAGTCAGACACCTCTGTGCAGTTAATATCAGGATTCTTTCATCACATAGAAAGCCATGTCATGCTCCCAGCATGCATTCCACTTCCTCATCACATCTAAACCATGCTATATAGGAAACTAATTATGTAGGATGTCTTTCATTTTTATATTATTGAGGTATATTGATTTCATGTTTGTTGAATTAAAGCAAAGACTAACCTTAGAGAGAAATGAATAAATAAATGACAGGAGCTGACAGAATATTAAAGATGACGGGGTCTCTGGGGTGATGGATTCGAAGGAAGCATCTGGTACGATCATCGTCTTTTCATGCTAACACCTGTAGTCAGTGCCTTTTGTCCACATAGACCAGGTGTTCGCAATAAATAGATAGATAAACAAAACAAAACAAAGCATGTTCAGGCAAGCAGTGCACTTCCTTTCTGAGACATCTTCACAAACCTCCCTTGCTTTCTCAAATTCTCCCAAGTAAAAATAAACCTTGATGAGCAAGCCTGTCATTCAAGTTGAAAATAAAGAACCCCCCTGCCAACATACAAAAATATCTAGATAACATTCTATGATAATTAGCTGAAAATACCCATATCTTTGAACACTGTGGATTTATGACATTTTTTTTTTATGTTGCACACTAATCTATAATTTAAATTATTCAAACTGAAACACCATTTGACAGTTGTTGCAGTTGCATTTTGAAATTCTACCAAATGGAATACATACGAGCTCTTAAGATCACTAGCACAATATTAAGGGTTACTGATTACTCTCTCTTTTTGAAATTACAGTGCTGTCCATTCCCGTATTGTATGCACATATGCGTTTATTTCATGCATAAAGCTTAGGTCAGATCCTCAGCAAAACAGACATATTAATAACCATTTTGCAGAGGATTTCACAAACTTCAAGCATGAAATGGACACATGTTCAAATATAACAGTAAGAAAGGCACATTAATTTCAGAAAGAGTGAGCAATCTATAAGAACTCACTTGATGCAGCACACAACAGGCAACATTCGGAAGTTTGCTTCTTTTCTGCTTTGGGGAATAAATACATAAATAAACTCAGCTTACAGACAGTAGGCAATTAAGGTACAGTTATAAAAACTTAGGACACTAAAGAGACCTTTCTACTGACTCTGAAAAACACCAAAAGAAAGATGCCAAGGGTCCCTGCTCATCTGCGTGAATGTGCCTTAGGCATGCTGCAAGGAGGCATGAGGACTGCAGATGTGGCCAGGGCAATAAATTGCAATGACTGTACTGTGAGACACCTAAGACAGCGCTACAGGGAGACAGGAAGGACAGCTGATCATCCTCGCAGTGGCAGACCACGTGTAACAACACCTGCACAGGATCGGTACATCCGAATATCACACCTGCGTGACAGGTACAGGATGGCAACAACAACTGCCCAAGTTACACCAGGAACGCACAGTCCCTCCATCAGTGCTCAGACTATCCGCAATAGGCTGAGAGAGGCTGGACTGAGGGCTTGTAGGCCTGTTGTAAGGCAGGTCCTTACCAGACCTCACCGGCAACAACGTCGCCTATGGGCACAAATCCACCTTCGCTGGACGTGATTTTCTGCCATGGCCAGCGAAGAGCCTGGATCTCAATCCAATTGAGCACGTCTGGGACTTGTTGGATTGGAGGGTGAGAGCTAGTGGCATTCTCCCCAGAAATGTCCAGGAACGTGCAAGTGCCTTGGTGGAAGAGTGGGGTAACATCTCACCCCAAGAACTGGCAAATCTGGTGCAGTCCATGAGGAGGAGATGCTGGTGGCCACACCAGATACTGACTGTTACTTTTGATTTTGACCCCCACTTTGTTCAGGAACACATTATTCCATTTCTGTTAGTCACATGTCTGTAAAACTTGTTCAGTTTATATCTTAGCTGTTGAATATTTTTATGTTCATACAAATATTTACACATGTTAAGTTTGCTGAAAATAAAAGCAGTTGAAAGTGAGAGGATGCTTCTTTTTTTGCTGAGTATATATCACTCTCTGCCTGTGCCAGTAAATGGCAAACGTCCACATTAACCATGAGCACATTAAGCAGAGTTCAGTGCCATTCTCTTGCATGTGGTTAATGAGCTGTTAAATCTAAAGAAAGCTACGCTAAACCCCCTGTGAGACCTTTATCATTCCCAACACACTAAGGGGTGAGAAGCATGGACAATGAAACTTCAGAACAGTCTCAGTCTGTTCAATAGAAGGTCTTGAAATGTCCGAATGAACTCCAACTGCAGGAGATAGGGAAGGTGAACAGGACTTAAAATTGTGGGAGGAATGCCCATCAAGTCAGCAACCATTCATGTTACCAGGCCATTTTTCATGGTTTGTATCATCACGCTATACCTTTGTTTCTTCCTTTCCTACACTTCACGTTACAGTGTCTTTACCATGGCATACTATGGTAAACTTCCATAAAGAATATTGAGCTCTCTACTTGTGGTCTTCTTTCTCCTGTTCCATCCAGGAATGCTACAGCAAGGAGTTTTCAAAGATGTCTCAATAATGATTTATAACATTGACGATATTTATATTTACAGATCACATATTCTGTCGCACGGATGTTATCTATTCACAGACAGCACACTTTTTGGGAAAAATACGGACACATGGAAAATGAACAATTGTCAGGTTGCAGGCGAGTCTTGCTGACATACATGCTGATTTTATATTTGGCTCAAGCTGTATTTTTAGCTTGAAGGTTCTGAACTAAATCTGCTTCCACAGCTTATGTTTGTGTTCTGTCTTTCTAATTTCCCCTTAATTTGCCATACCTAATTCTGCCATCTGCTTTTTGTTTTGTACCTCAGCAAAAATTTCAGGTAAGCTCCCCATACAGAATATTGAGTAAATTCATCACTTCCATTTGAAAAAAAGATTCCTCAAGTGAATCCTTCAAATTGTGTTTTTCCCCCTACATACAGTGGTATAATTCAATTACTCTGATTACACTCTGTTGCCTCTTCCATGAATCATAATTTAGTAATCCCTTCCCAAATCAGCTCCATTTTAAAAGCCTAATGCTTCCATACAAATATATACCTGTATTTTACTCATACTGCCTTGTTGACTGTTTCGCCTAAAGACAAAAACATCAACAAGGAAACATTATGTCACAGACTGGCTTGCATTAGCTGACTGTGTATGACTTAATTGAAGGCTCTGAGTCCCACACCTTGTTTTGCAATAAGAGGGTTTAAATAAAGGATCTCATTATGATGTTTTTATTAATTTAGTATTTTTTTAATCATGTGAGCTTTACAGCATGAAACAAAACAGTCTTAAGGCTTTCCAGACGTAACAGCAAAGAGGAAGTTCCGGTTCATGTGTCATCATTTATACAAACAGGAAAGGGGAAGGGGCTGTTTGAGTGATACGTACATGGGCCTATAGACAGCTTTGATGGAACTGGCTTAACCCCTCCCCCTTTCCTCTCCCCCTTTGGGTAGTGATCTCAAATTGAAAGATAATAGTCTAGCAATCTAAAGTGTAAAGCTGTGTTTATTGTGTTTGTCAGACATCACACAAGGTAAGGGTCACAGACTCCATACTAAATGTGGCTAGTTTTGGAAACAGGAAGGGAAAACGTGAAGTAGTGTTTACTGTTTTCACAGTCACAGTCCATTATGAACTCACATGATTGTTTTTTCTCTTCATTCCAGTGGATAGAAACATGGGGGAAAATGTGTTTGTACAGAAAAGGAACAGTACATGCCAACAAGAAGGTATAAATATAGACCCACCAGAATACAGCGACAGAAATCAAGCAGAGCAGAGGAGGAACCCCAGCTTGTAAACCTAATTTGCATTTAAGTGAAATTACCATAACAGCCATGTACGTGCATATATCCAACAAGACTCTGTGTCACAATCTGAGATTCAGAAATGATTGAACGTGAATAATTTACAGAGTCAAGTTGCCCTTTAATTTCTAGGAAACTCGGTTTATTTTAGAATTCTAGAAATTATTACACATACTGTATAATTGCTAAATTAATCAGCAAAATTTGTATGTAATATATTTTTCCCCTCCACTAGCCAACCGTTCATAACTGGAAGCTCCTTGAGTGCTAATTAGTTAGTAATCTACCTTTAATAATTTAAATTAGTTCATAACTTGTCTTTAATAATTTAGTGGAATAAATTAAAGTCTCCTAGATGCAATGGCTTTAATAGCAAGACGGGTGTTGTAAAGACAGGTTGGCTGAATTCCCTGTGAACTTCCACTGTTTTTCAGAGACATTTCCTTGGTCAGTATGACCATGGAAATTTATCTGAAACGTGAAGTCAGATCTCTAGGAGGACATGGGCTCACTGTTACTATACTGGGTACTATTCCGACTTCAAAGGTTGCATCTTGAAGTATTTATATAACAACTCCTAGCCAACAAATTATTTAAAAAAATAATAATAATCTGCCCTGAAAAAGTAAAATTGGTGCTTACCCTGACTAAAGAAAGATGAATCAGCGCTATGTTGTGCATGTTTTATCAGCTAAACACCGTTAAGCACCAAAGATGAAAGAAAAGCACATTGCAATTTATTTATTTCTGACTTCAAGTCAAATATATACCAAATAAACAGAGCTGAGAAGAGGAATAAGAAAGTTGTAGAAAACCACTACTATGTAAACATTGCCTTAACGCTGAAAAGTAAATTACTTGGACACACTCCAAGTCTATAAATGTTACAGTATAAATGTGCTATTTTAAATGAACTAAATGTTTTAGGGGTAATAATAATAATAACAATAATAATAATAATGATGATGATGATGATAAAGATGTATTAAGTGAACAGTCTGTGCTGTTAAGTTGAACAAATTAAATGTAAATTATAATTTTTTTTCCTATAATCATCAATAAAGACCTTTCCCACTGAGTCCTCCTCGAATTTACATTAAAAGTAGCTCTCAGTGGTAATGAGCAGCATGAAAGCCAGCCATCTTCACAAAGGTCCATTTCCGAATATGCTTTTTCAGAATGGATTGTCATTAAAATCTGAACTTCGGCGTGGATTTTTTAATTTAAAAATAGATTTACTGAAACCAGCAGGGATCCTAAAAAGGTAAGTCAAGTTCTTTTTTATATATTTATATTTTCTATATCAGGCCGTTCATCACTTTCTCAGTTTGCAAGCAGATTCATGATGTCTCAATAGTATAATGGAAAGAGCTATCAATTATGAAGAGATTGAATGAGACTTATTTGTTTTGCCTTTGACGAGGAAGCTTTTGAGGAAATTTGATTAGGGTTTCTGGTGGAGGCAATGTACCACCTTGGAGAACACAAGAAGGCTTTTTCACAGTGCCCTGAAACCGAAAGCTTACAAATTTACAAGCACTGTACTCAACATTTTGGAAGCAACACATTGAGATTCATAATGCTAAACCCTGTGGTACAAAGCTGTACATCTAGTTCTGAATGAAGACTCACTTGGTTGAATCAAGAACCATTCAGTCAATCACAGATCAATATGTGAATCGATATACTACAAGGAAGAGGAGAAACAAGACAGACTTGATGGATGTACCAGATTTGTTACTTCTTACTTTCCCCAAGCTTTCCTTTACCTTCAAACATCATTGATCTCCTTTTGATGTATGACAGATGCCTCACCAGAAAAACAAACAATCCAATGATCTTTGCGGGTCAATCGGAGACAACATCAGCTTGTGGTTTTATTGGTTGATCTAAACCTCAGAAACTGGTAAGACAAACCAAGTTAAGCAACTGGATTTTCACCTGCACTGCTTTATTTTATTGACATGCTGTCTCGGTTCTGTCCTAAGTGGGTGTTGAGCCAGGTCTTTGTTTCAACATGAATTAATTGCCGGAAATTGTCTTTTTGCTGGCCTCCTTTCTAATGGTTCACAAAGACTTCAGCCTGTATAGAAAAGTGTTGCTCTCGTCTCACAGAAACTGTTCCGGAATGAAATTTCTGATTTTGCTGTTGGGTTACAGGTCTTTAAATGTCTGGAGACATGGGTTAGTGGTGCTTACTTTTCTAAGCTTGATTAAGTGTCAGTTGCTGGCTTCAATACCTTATTTTAAAGCTAAGATGTATCCTTAAAGTGTTAATGGAACTTAATTGGTTAAATTGGCCATAATTGTAAAAACAGTATTTATTTATTTTCTATGTTTTGAAACGAGGGTCGTGAAATGTGTTACATAGAATAAATGTTATTGACATTGTTAGAAACTCAAAATATAACTGACAGGACACACATAATTCCAATGTTCCACTTCCTGATTACAGCTCTTTCCTTGGTTACTTTGACAGCGACAATTTGATCGTCTTCATGAAAAAGCATTGCTAGACGGGTGTTGGTCCCTTTGCTCAAGACACAAACTGGGTGTTGCCGAGAACTCTTCAGACCCTCCAAAGTGGGGATTCCTTCAGTCACAGACAGCTGCCCCACAGCGCCTGGATCTACATTCTCATGAATAAAATTTGCAGTTGCTGAAGCAAATAATTCTCAAACACCAGTGTAATTAAACTTATCACAGCAAAATCCCCAGGAACGCTTGCTCTATGAATATGCACGGTCACTGTCTACTAAGCCCACCAACGCAAACCTCCAATCTTACTAGATTCACAGAGGGCACTGAAGGATGTACTCTTCTTTACAGAGATGTACATCAGTGCAAATAAATGTCTTTTTTGGGGAATGGCTGTAATAAACTCAACTGCCAAATTAAAGTTTATTTCTCCAAGGAGGTCACATACAGTGCATACATCTGCCTGCCAACCAATCAAACAATAGGATACATTTATAGTTTATACTTCACAGCTTTTTAGTTCTCCAATGCAATGGTGAAAATCAAACATGTCCAATAAAACACGAGAAACCCAGTGTGATTTGACAACAAGATGATTGATTCAAGGTGGCAATGAAGCTGCCTTTATCAAAGGCGACTTACTTGGTCAAACAAACAGTAATATGCAATGTTCTATATATAAACACATTACCAGAGTAACACTTTACAAAACAAGTAATCTACACATAACAAACTGGGCTATACGTGTTAATCTAAACAAACGGGTCTGAATTCGGCATCAAAAGGTAGTAAGACACTGTGTCTTGAAGCATATTGGCCAGTCATTCCACCAATTAGAGGCAAGAGAGGAGGAAGAACAAGCCTGAGCAGTAAGAGACACATATGCACGCACGAATGCACACAAGCACACATATACACTCACCTAAAGGATTATTAGGAACACCTGTTCAATTTCTCATTAATGCAATTATCTAACCAATCAATCACATGGCAGTTGCTTCAATGCATTTAGGGGTGTGGTCCTGGTCAAGACAATCTCCTGAACTCCAAACTGAATGTCTGAATGGGAAAGAAAGGTGATTTAAGCAATTTTGAGTGTGGCATGGTTGTTGGTGCCAGACGGGCCGGTCTGAGTATTTCACAATCTGCTCAGTTACTGGGATTTTCACGCACAACCATTTCTAGGGTTTACAAAGAATGGTGTGAAAAGGGAAAAACATCCAGTATGCGGCAGTCCTGTGGGCGAAAATGCCTTGTTGATGCTAGAGGTCAGAGGAGAATGGGCCGACTGATTCAAGCTGATAGAAAAGCAACTTTGACTGAAATAACCACTCGTTACAACCGAGGTATGCAGCAAAGCATTTGTGAAGCCACAACACGTACAACCTTGAGGCGGATGGGCTACAACAGCAGAAGACCCCACCGGGTACCACTCATCTCCACTACAAATAGGAAAAAGAGGCTACAATTTGCACAAGCTCACCAAAATTGGACAGTTGAAGACTGGAAAAATGTTGCCTGGTCTGATGAGTCTGGATTTCTGTTGAGACATTCAGATGGTAGAGTCAGAATTTGGCGTAAACAGAATGAGAACATGGATCCATCATGCCTTGTTACCACTGTGCAGGCTGGTGGTGGTGGTGGTGTAATGGTGTGGGGGATGTTTTCTTGGCACACTTTAGGCCCCTTAGTGCCAATTGGGCATCGTTTAAATGCCACGGCCTACCTGAGCATTGTTTCTGACCATGTCCATCCCTTTATGACCACCATGTACCCATCCTCTGATGGCTACTTCCAGCAGGATAATGCACCATGTCACAAAGGTCGAATCATTTCAAATTGGTTTCTTGAACATGACAATGAGTTCACTGTACTAAACTGGCCCCCACAGTCACCAGATCTCAACCCAATAGAGCATCTTTGGGATGTGGTGGAACGGGAGCTTCGTGCCCTGGATGTGCATCCCACAAATCTCCATCAACTGCAAGATGCTATCCTATCAATATGGGCCAACATTTCTAAAGAATGCTTTCAGCACCTTGTTGAATCAATGCCACGTAGAATTAAGGCAGTTCTGAAGGCGAAAGGGAGTCAAACACAGTATTAGTATGGTGTTCCTAATAATCCTTTAGGTGAGTGTATATATATATGGACGTAGCAATAAATATTACACAATACCCATGATTGTCTGTATGTATGTAGGCCATCTCACTGCAGAATAATAGAACATAAGAACATCAGACAGTGTCCAATTGAGAGGAGCCCTGTGTCCATTACTAACTAAGTCATCCCAGGATCCTATCTAATCATTTTTTCCAACATTTTACAACTGATGCAGATGAGACTGATTGGTCTGTAATTTCCTGGCTCAGTTTTGTCCCCTTTCTTGTGGATTGGAATGACATTTGTCGTCTTCCAGTCTGTTGGCACATCCCCTGTTCTAAGTGTCTTTTGGAATATTTGAGTTAGTGGCCTATAAATAATTTCCCTTATTTCCCTGTTGGAAATATACCATCTGGCCCAGGTGATCTGTTTGTTTTTAATTCTGCTAGTCCCTTTAGTACCTCCTCCTCATTTCTCCTGATCTCTCTTAAGGTTTGACTGGACTGATTGTTAACCTGTGGCATATTATCTGTTTTTTCTTTTGTAAAAACCTCTGTGAAATACTCATTTAGAACATTTGCCACATGTTGTTCGTTTTCCAAGATACTTCCATGTTTGCCCTTTAGCTGTTTCACTTCCTCCTTAATTGACCTCTTGCTGTTGTAGTATTGAAAAAAGCTGTTTGCATTAGTTTTAGCTCCGAGAGCTATGTTTCTTTCTATTTCCCTCTTTGCTTTCCTGATCCCTTTCTTAACATCTCTTTGCAGTTTAACATATTCTATGTATTTTTTTTCGTCTCTATCCCTTTTGTATGCTCTACACAACATTTTCTTTCTCTTGATATTTGATTGCATACTTCTATTAAACCATTTTGGCCAATGTTTTTTGGTACAAATTTCTCCTGGACCTCAAGTAGTATATTCTTAAAATATAACCTTCCATTTTCAACTGAATCTGTATACAGTGTGCTCCAGTCTTCTAAGTGCCACCTCATTCCTTCAAGGTTTACTTTTCTAAAATACTAACAGAATCACATATCATTTCACCCACTGTCCCCATATTGTGCCTTGCATTCAATTAATGTGTGAACGGCAGGGTTATAAATATGGAAAACAATGGCATTAATGTGCGATAGCCATATGCAACGCACTGTAGACCCCTCTGCGTGGTGCGCAGACACTTTGAATATACACAGTACCACAGTACCTTGTCCGGTAGGATTCATTCCTGTCATCATCTAATTCTTTACGATTCTTCTGCAGAATACAATAGAAAAAGACAGGTAAGCAAAGCAAACACTAACATGTTATGTTATCAATTAAACCAGCTGACTGATTGGTTAAGTCCTTAAGAACCCATGCAAATCAGGGTGATATACTCATTAACACAATGAATAAAAAATTATAAATATGTTAAAAGAAATGTAAATAAATATGTACATGATGTACATTTTTGTCATTCAATGGATGGATGGCTTGCTGAGCCGTAGCGTTCCAAAGACTGAGAGAGAGCGAGAGTGCATGCGTGTGTTTCTATTGTTTGTTTTATAACATTTTAATCTCCTGCCCAAAGTATAATGACATTAAAATTATGTTTAGAGTCATGTTTACGACTAGACATCTGATTTATTATTATCATCACTGTCCTTTCTATATATGTTGTGATGCTAACTTTATTAAACCTTTATATTACATTCACGGCTCGCTGACGGGGGTCCCGGGTGACGCGGGAAACCCCCCAACTGCCCACGTCAGTAATTTCACCCACTGGACTCGCCCTCCCAAGGCAGGCAGATGTGTAACTAACACATTTTATTTCACAGTCCAAACACAGACACGTGTACTTGCAGATATTGGGTTGTAGTTCGGAGTCAATTCATTCCCAATGGATGCGCAATTTGGCTAATGGCTAATTATACTATGAATTCGTTGCTTTGCCCTTAATTCACAGGACACGAGTGCAATACAATAAGCATGTCAGTCCGGAGAGAGAGATCTGTCAAACACACACGCAAACCCCGCCAATGACAGCCTATGGATACTGCCCAGACTCGGGTACAGGAGACGCATGCATGCTGCACCCGTGCTTCACGGTCTCTGGCAATATGTAACCGTTTTACATATAAACGCCGTAATAAACAATGACTGCCTTTACGCCCAAATGAAAATGAAATACACTTGCATGGCAATATCAGTCTAAACTGTCCTCCCAGCCTAGTCGAGTCCATTTTCATTCAACAAGAGGGTGGAGACACAACAATCACAGAAGACAGACGGCTGCAATTCAACTTGCAATCATCCACACAATCCCTACATGCACATTTGCATAATGCATGCCAGGGGGAAATGTGAAAAAAAGAAAATGTATTAAAAGATTGTTTGATGTGAAGCCTCCACAGCTATATCACTGCTGTGGGCTTCACAGGAGCCCCATTCACACACATGACTGATCCATGTGCCTGGACTCTGCGAGCAGGAAATCACGTCAACACTGTTGACATACATGTGAAAGGTCACTATTAGGCATTGTAGGCTCCAGTATTTATAGTTGACACGGCAATAACAGGTTTAATATGTGTATGTGCGTACAGTCAGTAATTTATGAGCTGGGAGATGACTGTCAGATTAATTCTCCCTTCACACAACCTTGGGTTTCTTACCCCAAAGTCACATTGCCTTCTAGGTGTGTTTAAATTAAACATAATTCAACAACATTGCCCATTTATTAAATGCACCAGTCGTTAAATGACCCGATACACCTGAGTCAGAAGTTACACAAATAAAGAAATAAATCGATTCCACTCAGCATGGAAGACAGCAGGTGAAGATATTATCCTCCAAGATAGAGCGGGCTTTGAGAAGTGGCCAGGACAGGAGTCTGAGGTCAAATATGAAAGTGTCTTTTCAAAATCCACAAATGATCTATATTCAACATATAAAATAATAAATCTGACAATGTTGTTTTACAGTTTCAATTATTGATATTACTATCTCTGAATATTTGTTTAAATAATCATACAGAAAGGCATTCCTGCCTACTGTTTAGACCAGGGGTTCCCAAAGTGTGTCCCGGGGTCCAAATGCAGCCCTCGAAGGATGTTTGGTGCGGCCCCCCAAAGCCAACCTTCAACCACCCCTTTCTGAACCTTTACTATATTGTTACAGTTTCTGAACATTTTCTGTTACAAATTGCACATATAATTTGGGGAACAATAATGAAACGACAATTAAAGTTAATAAAAAGGTATGAATTGGGACATATTCCGTTTTCATCGGTGGTTCATTTTCTACTGCGGCCCCCCATTTCATGCAACCTCCGGATATTGGCCCTCCATCACCAGAGATTGGGAACTCCTGGTTTTCTGTCTACTTTTGTGTTCATTGAAATGTGAGTAGATGTACTGTACTGGAACAGTCTTTCACAGAAGCCTGTATGAGAAAATTTAAAAGGTATACAAAGTACTAAAGACAGCAACGTTTTGTATAAAGTACATCAGTGTGTTGTCGTTGCTTTGAAAGAGTGATTCAAATGGTGATGTGTGTATCATTTTGTTGCAAAAATGCCATTTTGAAAAAGGATTGTTAGGTTTTGATTGTAGAGTTTCTTTTTGACATTGAAGTGAGATGTTTATCTCCTAGTGTTGTCTTATTTGGCTTGTGTGTAGAGTTTTGACACAAAGCCAAATTCTGCAAGTAATCGCAAAAAACTGTATATACACTCACCTAAAGGATTATTAGGAACACCATACTAATACTGTGTTTGACTCCCTTTCGCCTTCAGAACTGCCTTAATTCTACATGGCATTGATTCAACAAGGTGCTGAAAGCATTCTTTTGAAATGTTGGCCCATATTGATAGGATAGCATCTTGCAGTTGATGGAGATTTGTGGGATGCACATCCAGGGCACGAAGCTCCCGTTCCACCACATCCCAAAGATGCTCTATTGGGTTGAGATCTGGTGACTGTGGGGGCCAGTTTAGTACAGTGAACTCATTGTCATGTTCAAGAAACCAATTTGAAATGATTCGACCTTTGTGACATGGTGCATTATCCTGTTGGAAGTAGCCATCAGAGGATGGGTACATGGTGGTCATAAAGGGATGGACATGGTCAGAAACAATGCTCAGGTAGGCCGTGGCATTTAAACGATGCCCAATTGGCACTAAGGGGCCTAAAGTGTGCCAAGAAAACATCCCCCACACCATTACACCACCACCACCAGCCTGCACAGTGGTAACAAGGCATGATGGATCCATGTTCTCATTCTGTTTACGCCAAATTCTGACTCTACCATCTGAATGTCTCAACAGAAATCCAGACTCATCAGACCAGGCAACATTTTTCCAGTCTTCAACTGTCCAATTTTGGAGAGTTTGTGCAAATTGTAGCCTCTTTTTCCTATTTGTAGTGGAGATGAGTGGTACCCGGTGGGGTCTTCTGCTGTTGTAGCCCATCCGCCTCAAGTTTGTACGTGTTGTGGCTTCACAAATGCTTTGCTACATACCTCGGTTGTAACGAGTGGTTATTTCAGTCAAAGTTGCTCTTCTATCAGCTTGAATCAGTCGGCCAATTCTCCTCTGACCTCTAGCATCAACAAGGCATTTTCGCCCACAGGACTGCCGCATACTGGATGTATTTCCCTTTTCACACCATTCTTTGTAAACCCTAGAAATGGTTGTGCTTGAAAATCCCAGTAACTGAGCAGATTGTGAAATACTCAGACCGGCCCGTCTGGCACCAACAACCATGCCACGCTCAAAATTGCTTAAATCACCTTTCTTTCCCATTCAGACATTCAGTTTGGAGTTCAGGAGATTGTCTTGACCAGGACCACACCCCTAAATGCATTGAAGCAACTGCCATGTGATTGGTTGGTTAGATAATTGCATTAATGAGAAATTGAACAGGTGTTCCTAATAATTCTTTAGGTGAGTGTAAGTCTTTTCTACCAGTTTATTTTTAAATCCACATGCATCAATATAGTTTAAACTCAGTGGAGAAAATATTCCTGGCGTTGTTGGGAATTTTCATCTGGGTGTAAAATAACCAATTTGAGTTTCTAGTTTGATTGGGATCCAAAATTACTGTCATGCAATTTAAAATGATCCAGTGTGGATTTAAATGACATCCCATTATTTCTTCCCAGAAGCATCTGATTCCATTATCTTACCTCTCTACACTAATATAGATGTGTGATTGCAAGTGTGTGTGAGGGTGTGTGCGAGTGAAAACAATCCTGTTATGTTTTTAGTGTGTTTTCAGTATTCCAGGCCTGTCATTCCACTTTTGTTTTATATGAGGTTATTTTAAAGAAAGTGTATTCAGGATTTTAGGATTCCTGAGTGGGATTTGTAGATATAGGCCATCCTTCTGTTTTCCCCATTGTAGTCAAAAACGTTTTGTCAACGTTTTGTCATTCCCCTTTATTTTACATGAACATCTCTTTACAAAACAGAAAATTGCTATTAAGTACGGATTTGTAATGTGTGATATTGTCTGATATTTCTTCAACATTGCTGAATGATGTATTCATTGTGGTCGTGTGAACGTTTACCGTTTTATTTATTGTGTTTTGATATATATCAGGAATGTCAAATGTCGCATTTTGGTGGGGAAAAGGCAGTTTTTAGCATTGGGATTACAAGACATGACTCGTTTTAGATTAAACTGTGTATACTATGTGAAAATGGTACCCTCTCTAGGAGTATATCCACAGCAAGAACCTGAATTATGTGTGGGATTGGCTTCATTATCACGTTTGACCACGGTTGCTCTTCACGTGTTTGCTCACTAATAGGGTGTAACGATTCCACACCTTTTCCATTTGGTGCAGTTTTTGATTGTAGTTGTACTTTTTCTTCACACCCTTGTCTCCAAATTAATAACCTTATTTGACAAAAATCGAACAATTATTTTAACACTGCCAGCCTGGAAATCAACAATAACAGTAAATGAACAGTAAGGGCTTATGAAACGCACTTTAATGGACTTTAAGTAGTTCTAGATTTGCATGAACAGTTTTACTAGAATTTCATGATTGAATTGCAGGATCGTTAGAAGCTCAGGACAGGCAGACAGGAGCTGCATCAGCTGCCATTCAACTGTGTATCAAAACGTGGACATATACATACACAAGAAAAATAATAAATTGTATACAATACAATATATAAATCAGTATGCACGTATGTTAAAAGACATATACAATTATAAAATAAAGAACTAGTTATACAATTAGCATTAAACTGAAATATTACATATAGTATTATGCAATGTAAAAGAGCTTTGAAATGGCTCCATCTCTAGTATTTCAGCTGTACATCAATGCAGTAATCGCGCTTTTACTTTATAATATACAATAATTACCATCAAACAGGTAATGATCAAACATCGATCCAGAGACCCGGCTTTGCAACGAGATCGAGACTGAATTGCACAAGAAAGTAAATAGTGAATAAATAAAATAAATAATGACAATAACATGAATATATGACTTGTATAAAATCATGTTTCAGGAATCAACACGATTATAACCCTTTCACAATCACTAATTGTTATTACAAAGCCCAGATTGTCGGCTATATTGTATTCAGTATATCCACCGCATGAACTGCGGGTCCCGCGGTTGGAGAAGAAAGTGTTTATAACTTCACAGCTGAAACGCAGTAGAGGAATTTATAGGTATTTAATTCAAATATTTAGTGACATAGAATAACGGGTAAGCGGGAGAAATGCACACACGCAGAGATATTTACTGTCTGCTGTTGTTTTGGTTTCTGATACCTTAATTCTTTTATTATTGGTTTGGCGAAGTCAAACAAATCAATAAATCACGACCCCATCTTTAAATCCGATGGTCAGAATGAAACGCTTGTTTCGATCGATCTTTGATTTGGGTAAAAGATGTCCACCATACTGACTAATACTGGAGACTAGATAGCGAGTTACCTTCCCTCACTGAACCTTAATTGACTGACCAGCCGTAACATCACACACACACACTGTGATTGGCCTGCTGAGTGCTGTGGGCGGGATGCTGGACATTTGAATGTATTGCTCTTCATTTATTGGTCTTTTTGTGTGTAATCCAGATTTGTTTTTCCATGACAGCCTACAAAATGTCTACTCTGTAACGAATGCCTTTTAAAAGTACAATACTTACCTCAAAACATACTTAAGTAAAAGTAAAATTACCAAATTTGAAGTACACGAAATAGCTACTCGATTACAGGAACATGAGTAGTTGTAATTCACCGGCCCGGAGCTGTTGAGGGAGGAGTGGGGGGGGTGGGCTTGGATTGGTTTCCCTGAGAGGGGCCAGGGGTGCCGTTACTGCGGTGGGCATTGCACTCTTAAGCACATCACCCTGAAGGATGGAGACAACGCAAGGTTTTGCTTTTAATGGCATGGTTGTTAACCTCGCAGTACTACATAATAGCTGGTGGTCCTTGTTATGTTCCCCTTAAGGAATGGGTAAACTATCATGAGCCTTTTTGTTGTTGGCAGGGGGTTAGTTTGCTGTTATTCCACATGACGCTTTCGGCACACTTAATTTGAGCAACGTCTTCTACCTTGGGGCTGCTGCAATAAGTTGCGGTGGATACGTATACGTGTATTTTTGCAGTGCTGTCTGGTGGTGTACGGCATGTATTGCCTGTGTATTAGTCCTGTGCTACATGGTGGTTGGGTGTGTACTGAGAAAAGAAGGAACAAACTGCTCCGCTCAGTTATATTTGCTATAATTTTGCATGTACATTTCTGACTGTGGTGTCGCTGAGTGGTTGTTTACTCTAGAGAGAGAAAAGAGGGAGGGGGACTTGCTGATTTATCAACTCCTCTGCTGATACACAAGATATGTCTGAATAACCCAGTCGTTCAAATGCGTGGTTTGAGCTGTACGTTTGCCATGCAATAGCAGGCCGGCTCATACATGTCATCTCCAAATGATCCGCCTGCCCCAAAAGATAAAAGGATGAGTCACGACCTGCCACGAGGATGCGATTTGAATCAGGTGGTTCAAAAAAAAAGAGAAAAAAGAATGCGTCAAGAATAATTAGCTTCTATAAAAGGCAACTCCAGCTACTTTGCACAGACAGGGAGGGAGAGAAAAAATATAAAGCTCAGCCCACACTGCTGCTGTGGTTTACAGAGCAGGAACAGGGCTGGTAACACGTGTCGTGCATTGATGTTCTGTTTGTACACAAGCGGCGTTGTGTTTGACCCCTCGCCGGTGTCTGCTCCGTGTCGTAGTCTCCACCCACCTCCCACGTACATGCTGCTGGTAGAGATGTTTTCATCTCCCCAAAGCCTGAATGAAAAGGTCACTAACCAGACCACGCTTGGAAGCTGTGTGAACGTGTTTGCCTGGTTGGCACCGGCATCAGAGTCTGGCGCCTTTCAGGATCGGCAGTGTTGGGGCAAATAAAAAGGAGAGTGTTGACAGCCGGGTAGAAGGAGGCTATCCCGTGATTATCGCGTGACCTTTCTCTCTCTCTCTCTCGCTGTGACATTCAGTTTTTGATTAAGACTTTGTAGGCTTCAGGCAGTACAGTGAATTCATCCTCTTTTTTTCCTCCTATCTCTCTATTCCTTACTTTTCTTTCTTTTCATCTCCTTTCTCACCTCCTCGAAGGCAGGCGAGCACAACATCTAAATAAGTGGTAACACTCCTTAGATACAGTGGACAGATAAGCATGCTTTAAGTAAATGCAGCATTTTCCACACCCCAAATAAGTCCTTTTCAAAAGTTCAATCACTTTCACACCAATTTTTCCTGTCAATAAATACTTTTGCCTTGGAAAAAAAGGTTCAAGGCTTCTCGGAAAAAAAACACATTTTCCAATTTATCATAGTAATTTGTTATTGATTTTGTGATGAATTATCTTCATTTTCCAGCACATCCTCCAGGCATCACTGTTACTAAGTCTTTTCCTATTACTCTATTAACACAGAGTGTTTTTTCTTTTTCTTTTTTTCTAATTGGTTTTATAAATGCCCTAAGAAAACAAACAGTATAAAGCTGTTGATACTGTATATGAAGATGGATGGAAAATACAGAAATATCATTATACTTAAATGCTAATTATCCTGCATTAAACAGATGACTGTTTTTGTTGTTTTCCCACGCAGAAATTGCAGGTACATTAATGACATTAAAAAATGATCATGTTAATTGCTATTTGGAGCAAATGAATGTAGCAAAATGATTGTGCAACTCTTGGTGACAATGGAGAGGTTATAACATTAGAGGCTGTGGAGAGGCTTTAACATTACAATTAGTTATAAACTGTAGCCAGTTCTAAAGAGTTCTCTGCACGATTTCTAGAAGACTATATTCAAATTATAGGACCATTGATGTATTGCTCCCTAAAGAATACTTTCTCAACAACCTGTGCAGAATTCATAATGTAATCTACTACGGGGGTGTTGAGAGTGTGTAAATACCCAACGTTCACAGCAATCAGAGGTATTTTTACAATATAGTCATAAAGCTACTTCACAACATCATTATATTTGATGGGAAATGCTTATGGGGAAAAACAAAACAAAAACCATTCAATCTGAAGACCAGATTACAAATGCCCTTTGTTACAACCGAAATATATATCTTGGGACAGTAATAGGCTGGTAGTTAATCTGTATCTTTAAACAGTTGTCAAGTCCGTTGTAATTAGGCCACAGAAATTCGGATTGCTCACTCAGTGGGTGACAGATGGTAATGGCAGTGTTCTGGCAAGGGGTGCAGATTTGGCCATATTCGAAAAGCCACTCTGGAGGACTGGGCTGAATTGCTTGAAGGAAATGCTGTGTCCACAATTACATTAAATGAACTGCCCATTTCTAGCCATATGTATATATATATATATATATATTGGTGTCTATGATACCGATCTACTCCACTTGAATGTAGGCACATGCCCAGGCATTAAAAAGTGATGGATCCATAAGCACCATCACACTGAGAAAGAAATCAGACTCAGCTGTTGATTTTGGTATATGTAGAAATATACACTCACCTAAAGGATTATTAGGAACACCATACTAATACTGTGTTTGACCCCCTTTTGCCTTCAGAACTGCCTTAATTCTACGTGGCATTGATTCAACAAGGTGCTGAAAGCATTCTTTAGAAATGTTGGCCCATATTGATAGGATAGCATCTTGCAGTTGATGGAGATTTGTGGGATGCACATCCAGGGCACGAAGCTCCCGTTCCACCACATCCCAAAGATGCTCTATTGGGTTGAGATCTGGTGACTGTGGGGGCCAGTTTAGTACAGTGAACTCATTGTCATGTTCAAGAAACCAATTTGAAATGATTCGACCTTTGTGACATGGTGCATTATCCTGCTGGAAGTAGCCATCAGAGGATGGGTACATGGTGGTCATAAAGGGATGGACATGGTCAGAAACAATGCTCAGGTAGGCCGTGGCATTTAAACGATGCCCAATTGGCACTAAGGGGCCTAAAGTGTGCCAAGAAAACATCCCCCACACCATTACACCACCACCACCACCAGCCTGCACAGTGGTAACAAGGCATGATGGATCCATGTTCTCATTCTGTTTACGCCAAATTCTGACTCTACCATCTGAATGTCTCAACAGAAATCCAGACTCATCAGACCAGGCAACATTTTTCCAGTCTTCAACTGTCCAATTTTGGTGAGCTTGTGCAAATTGTAGCCTCTTTTTCCTATTTGTAGTGGAGATGAGTGGTACCCGGTGGGGTCTTCTGCTGTTGTAGCCCATCCGCCTCAAGGTTGTACGTGTTGTGGCTTCACAAATGCTTTGCTGCATACCTCGGTTGTAACGAGTGGTTATTTCAGTCAAAGTTGCTTTTCTATCAGCTTGAATCAGTCGGCCCATTCTCCTCTGACCTCTAGCATCAACAAGGCATTTTCGCCCACAGGACTGCCGCATACTGGATGTTTTTCCCTTTTCACACCATTCTTTGTAAACCCTAGAAATGGTTGTGCGTGAAAATCCCAGTAACTGAGCAGATTGTGAAATACTCAGACCGGCCCGTCTGGCACCAACAACCATGCCACACTCAAAATTGCTTAAATCACCTTTCTTTCCCATTCAGACATTCAGTTTGGAGTTCAGGAGATTGTCTTGACCAGGACCACACCCCTAAATGCATTGAAGCAACTGCCATGTGATTGGTTGGTTAGATAATTGCATTAATGAGAAATTGAACAGGTGTTCCTAATAATCCTTTAGGTGAGTGTATGTCTATTGTCACACTGCTTCCATAGCGAGAGCAGTGTCTGTGTCCTGCGATGGTCTTAACGGGCAGCTGAATGTCTTCTGGCGGCCTGATGTGCGTCTCTCTTCCAGTTGGCACTCCCACCGGTAACCACGGCAAAGCACACCAGGCATTGGATACCCGTGATGCACGTGTGCTGGCCGACCTGGAGGACTGTCTCCGGAAGACTCTTCCATTCTTTCGGGACATGGGCAAGGACCCTGAGGTGAAATCTTTAATCACAATGTACACAATCTTAAAGAACCTTTTTGGATGTATTCATATGTAGTTTTTAAAATGAGTATATTATACACATGCAGATATCATTTCACTTGACTGTTTTAAAGAATAGGGTTCAAATTAAGTCATCTACAGTTAGTATGAGTCTTACTAAAGCGCAGAGGATTGTGACGGACACAGGTACAATCTCTATTCGCTTCCAGCTCAGTTCCCCACCGACTGAACGCCTGCACAGGAGGTATTAGTTCTTTCTTGTCCTGCTCTTGCCACAGGTGCCAATGAAGCATCCGCGTGTCATATGCGAGGCAGTGGAGATGGTGGCCAGGAAACAGCCGCTGTCTTGCCCGCTGAAAGTGATGGCCTCGATCGTCACTCTGGGGATCTTTGAGAGTGTCCGCTGCACTAATCAGGTACGTCATCCACAGTCTGGTCACACTGTCCACACCTGCCCACAGGACACAGATTGTGTTTGTTTGCTGATGCACAACACGGCTGCCACTACTGAAGACCAAACGGAGTCCTGAGGGATGAAGCCCGTGGGACAAACCTTCCTCCTAAAGAGTGAAGGATGCTCACATACAAAACACAGCCACCATCTTGCATAACCTGCCGTGTTTTCTCCTGCAGACCGAGCTCTACAGGATAGTGATTCTCTGTTACGGGTTCATAACCCTGCAGATCCCCAAAGCACAGCGGCAGGTATACCTGAGGCACCACATCCTGCCCAAACTGCGCCCCTTCTTCACCTCCATGGTAGGCAAGATACGTCTTAAACAAGAGAGAGTGTGATTGTCCACACCTGGCTGTTCATTGCTGGTGACGACTGTCAGAGACTGAGATGCTGTGTCTTCTCCTCCAGGACCTCACCGTCAGGGCCAGTGTCCGTTTCAGCGTGAGCATCATGGCCCAGGCAATCAGGAGCGCTGGGGTGGACTTCCCTCGCAAAGCGGAGGTGCTCAACGTGATGATGGTCAGTGGGGTTTCCTTGAGTACTGGATTCGTATAGATGCTTGTCTGTACAAGTATGTTGTGTCTTCAGTGTCAGAAACCCGTTTTCTTCCACCCCCCACAGAAATACGTCAGGGATCGTCCCACGGTGGCTGCCAGTCAGTTCTACTGCCAGCAGGTCCTGCATGCCTGCATCCATCTGAGGTAACTCTACCTTAGAGACGTACTTTCACTACAGCCGTCTGGCTTTCACTGCTGCAAATGGCTAAGATGTGTTTTGACTCTTGATGGGTCATTGTGGGTCAGGGTCTGATTCAGCTGAACCCACTGGAAACACCTCTGACTGTAAAAACACTTGATGTGTGCTGTTGACAAATCAGCCCCACAGTAATTGTGCATAGAGAGACTTGACCTGAATCACAGGGACTCTTCTATGATGAGTGTCTGATGGGTGACATCAGCTCAGTGTTTTGGCTGAAGTGATCAGTTTGAAGCAACGTGAGTTTGATCTTTATGTTCTTGTTTCCCCAGCCAAGTGGGACCCTTCTACAATGAGAAGCAGGCCTGTCTTGTGCAGCTATGTGTCGGGGCAGTCCTGGGTCGCCCCAGCGAGGCCGTCTGCGAGGCTTTGAGGTAGGATCTGTGGAGCTTGTGGCCCACAGTCTTGACACGATGACTGGGGACCTGTCCTCATGCACACTTCATCCTGTTCCACTCATTCTATTCATCATTTAATACTGAAACAGGTCCAGAGCTGAAAATGACTTTTGTGAGTCGTCAATAATAAGTGTAATGTGGGTGAATGAACAATACTATTCAGTCATCTGTCCTAAATCACCTGTGAAACGATGAGATGAATATAACGTCATTAGATATGATCACAGGTGTTCAATTTGAAGACCTTCCTTAAACGTGTGTCACATGAATACTGTGCTGTTGTTGTATCTAACAGCTTGTGTCTGTCTTGTGTAGGAGGTGTTCTCAGGCGACACATGTGGCCTCTTTGCCCTGCTCACAGCCTTGCTGACTCAGGACTTCTGCCTTCGAAACACTGGAGGAGCTGCTGGAGGTCAGCCATTTCACCTTGCCTCACAGCAGAGTGACCGCCACGCTATCGGCTGTCCGAGAGACTGGACTCTTTTTTTGTGCACATTACAATAGGACAATAGGCAGTGATGTTTAAAGACTAATAGCGATGCTGCAGAGATTGTGACTCCTTCAGTGGCGCAGTGGTGTTCCTACTTTCCAGCACAGTTTTGGATCAATGTCACATCTCTGTGGAAGTCACAGTTTGTGTCTCTCTGTACCATAAGGAGCCCTGACATGAAAAGAATGAGACACGAATCTGGTGAGATTTAAAAAGTGTGTTTATTCAGGTCTAGTTCTGCGTGTGTTCACTCCCTCTCTCTGGCATCACTCCCTCCTCAGCCCCTGCTGTCCGCCTGTTCTTCTTCGTGCGACGTGACAAAAGTGATGGCCATGACACTGGTGAGTGCTGTCCTGGGCATCTACGGGATGGAGACAGTCACCCAGGTGAGTCAGATTGAGCTTTTGTCAGTAAGTGGAGCAGTGCAGATTGTGTTCACACATTGATGCTGGGACACCAAACTGGTCTTGGCATTGATCTTCGGGTGGCTGTTCTTTCCTGCAGGGGTTAGGAATCATCTCTGTGTCTCTGTTTTTCAGATCGTCAGCGACTGTCTACGTCCCCGTCATAAGCAGACTCTGGTTCAGGGTCTGCTTACTGGACTCCAGGACCCACAGCCCAGCTCTGCCCAGGGCTGCTGTGCTCTCCTGTGCCAGCTCTTGAGCTCTCAACCCGATGAGCTCACCGAACTGGTGAGTTAGAGCATCTGTTGCGCTATAGAGCATCTCTATAGCAAGCTCTGGCCTCCCTGTTAGGGAAGAAGAGATTCTATGCCCAGTGTTAGATGTCAGTATAGAGAGTTACCCAAAGAAAAGCATGTGTGAAGTATTAAGTGTCCTGTGTGCATGTCTCCAGCTCCCTCAGATGCTGCACTAGGGCGTCCTCTGGCTGGTGTTCCAGGGCAGAGCCTTGGCCATCGAGTCCCTCGTCAGCCGTCAGCCACCCGCTGACCAGTGAGCATTTAAAACATCATCCTAACCATCCTGTGAAGAGGAGGGATATGATTCTCTAAGGGAGCAGACATGTTTGGAGTCCCACAGCTCATCAAATGTTTTTAAAATGCCTGTGTCCGATATCCACACGTGTGTCCACACAATGTCCATGTGCTGTTTCCATCACGAGCTAGATCCTATTGAGTGTCGGTCTCTCTGTGCACTATTGAGTCAGTCGCGGTGTGGGTCGGCACACACTGAGTGTCTGCTTGTGTTTTCCAGCACCATTTGGTACCGGCAGTGGCGCTGGGAGCTGTGGAGGGCCATCGGGGTAAGCAGTCTGGGCCCCTGAACGTTCAGGGCGCTGGTGGAGAAGTTCCAGTCGGCAACTAGAAGTCATGCCTCGGTGGTAAGTGTCCAGAATGCCGCTCATGACGAGGACACGCACAAAGCTCTCCCTCCAGACTCTGACTCAATCTGCTTGTCTTTGCCGTTGTCAGGCCTGTGCTATACAGGATGTCCTGGCCGAGCTCAGCCTGGAGGCGGTGACTATTGTCGAATTCTTCGCTGCCCTGCTGCCTCTCCTGGGTGCTGAGGATTTAGACGGAGGCTTCACTGTCCAGGGGTAAGAGCATGTGTGGGGAGCCAGGGGTCACCCTGAGCGTCGCACCAGAACAGAACCGCTCCCCGTGTAACGTGCCTTTATCTCCGCTGACGCTGTCCCTCCCTCTCTCCAGCTTCATCGTGGAGTCTCTGAAGCTCCTGCTGTCCAGGGCCCAGCTGGGCGAAGTGGCTCTTTAACAGGACTGGGACCTGATCTGGGAACCAGGCCGGCAGCCTGATGGCATCTTCCGGCTGACCAGGTATGACGAGCGGGGCCTGAGCGTTAGGCCCAGAGCAGATCCAAAAACCTTCTTCACAGGTGTTCATTAATGCGAGATTAATACAGCTGATAACTGTGCATAGACACCCTCATAATCAACCCCCAGCAGGGAGACATTGATCTTTAGAGAAAAAATGTGCAAAATCAGTGAGCTGGCAGCAAAGCAGGCATGTAAAGAATGGACCCTGAAGGGATTTGAAGACGTTTGCCGGCACCATCCTGCTGGAGGTGGTGCGGTTTGTGTGGCAGCGATACAGCAACGCAGACCAAGGCCAGAGGATCTGCATCGCTGCCTTCTTCACCGGAGTGAGTGTCAAGCCCAGGACCGTAATGTGATCCTATCATGCGTGTGTCCAGTGAATGTCCCGTCCTCTCCAGAGTGTCTCCAGACTCACCTGTCTCTCTTCTCACCCTTTCACAGCTTCTGTGGGAGACGCACCCGACCGACCACTGTCTGCTGATCGAGGTCAGGAACCTGATGCTGCAGATGTGCGAGGAGCCCCTGGAGGACGTCCACATTCTGGCCATGCAGGGGCTGAAGACCGAGCCCACGGAGGTAAAGAGAAACGGACCAGCTATGGCTCCTCTCTCTGGGGATCTTATCTGTGTGCAAGAGGAGGAGAAGCTGTGAGTCGTTCATCCACCAGTCTTGCTTCTAGGCTCATTCTTGTCATTTTGGTGTCCATGTGGTTTTGACCGGGTGTGTGGTGTTCCCGCCTCAGTACTGTGTTTACATCGATGCTATTAACGCACTCTTTCACCGTGTTCATACATTTTCTCTGCTCAGATGCACAGATATGCCACAGAGCAGCTAAAGCTGCTGAGTGGCGCTCTGTCCCAGTGGGTCGTGGAAGGGAAGTCGGACATCCTGAGCACCGTCTCCAGTCTGGGCACCATCCTGCGCTTCTGTAAGGATGGCACGGCCCAGAGGATCATCCCCAAACTATACCACACGGCCAAGGAGTGCCTAGAGAATGTAAGTGTTGGACTGGTTCGCTGTCGTTCATTTCCTCAGTTCCATTAGTGCAGAAGATCCTCTGTCTCAGAAACACCGTGGCTGTAATCTGCCTTTGTTGAATCTGAGTCACTCATGTGTGCTGGTTCAGCAGTTTAGCAGCCACGTGAGTCAGCTGCTTTCTTGAGGAACAGAATGGAAATAAATAATTTGACTTTGTTTTAATCCTGGACAATAGTTTGTATATATGTACAATATAATTTTTTCTTGGAAGATATATATGTTTTATTGTGTATTCATAAAAAAACCTCACATAAATTAATTCACTCATTCAATTGCGAATTCCGAATGGAATATCTCCAGGATTAAACACTGCAGTCCTATAATTATATACCCATCCTCAATTAAAGAAGATGATGTTATACAGCGTTTCCACCACTGGAGTGGATCGAATACCAAGCTTTCTGCCGTTGAGATTGACAGGTCTGTGCTTGTGTTGCAGCCGGACTCAGAGATCCGCGGGGCCGCCGTGCTGCTGCTGGGGCAGCTGGTGAAGGCGGCTTCTATGAAAAGATCTCTCCAGAAGCAGTGCCACGGCTCGCTGGCCATGCTGCTGCTGCACCTGCAGTTCCCGCACCCGGAAACCCAACGGCGGCTCAAAGTGTTAACCCTTTCCCTGTGGTCTGGCCTGTGCCTGAATGAATGTTGAGGTGTTGTGGTGTGCCCCCCAGGCGTGCCAGCGGACCCTGCGGCAGTACGCTCCAGCGCTGGGTTGCCCGACTCTCGCCGAGCTGATCGAGTGGCACCTGAGCCAGGAGACCATGGACTTCCCATCCTTCGTGAGGGACGTGGTCGATGCGCTGGTGAGTCACTGTGGGTTCCTGGTTTGGTTTCGCTCCTTGTGCGTGCCGAAGCATTCCAGCCTCGCTGTCTGTACACCACCTTTGGTATCTCCTGCTGAACCTGGTTATTGTCCCCGCAGCGAGCACGGCTCCAGAGGAAGGCAGCCGAAGTCCAGGCCGGCTTCCACCAGTGTTGAGGCCTGGCGCTGGGGACACAGAGGCGCCTCCCGACCATCGAGGAGGTGACTGTGCTTTAGGCTCCTTTGAAAGAGCGGCTCCCATTGCTGAAAGAATCGATTAAGAAGATTGTCTGATATAGCAGGGACTTTCTTCACCCCAGACTGGTGTCTGAACGGCCCAGACTAAGCGGATGTGTTATCTGCTGTTAAAGTCACTGATTACATGTAACATATTGTTCAAGCACATTGTAGAGAAGGTGGTATAAAATGATACGTGGTATGTAACCTGTGGTGGTTTGTTTCTGTCTTGCAGGCATCCTACTCTGCTGCTGCTGGTGGCAGAACTACCCAGCCCACTTCACTGCTGTGGGAGAGGAGTCACACGAGGTGATCTGTCCAGCTCTGTCTAAGAGGGGGTTTAGCTTGCTACCATAGGAGCCTCATCAAAACCTCTTTCTGTCCAAGCTGCCTATTGGCCCCTGTGTGTGTCACTCAAACAGTCCCTTCCTATTTCCTGTTTGTATATAATGTGACACGCACAGGGACTTCCTGTTTGCCCGGAGACCGGACCGGTGTGACCTTGTGACCCCTGGGCAGAGCTTCCTCTTTCAGGTGACCAGCGCTGCGTCCGCAACCCGTCGCTATATTTCCAATGGGAAGTTCTGCCCCGGGGAGGGGTTATTGTGGGACCAGACCATCGCACGGGAGGGGGCAGTGAGCTGGTGAGGGAGTCTGCCCCAAGACGTACCCCCTGGGGGGCCTCGCTGAACCAGCTCTGGATAGATAGGAGCCCCTTGGGAACTCATCTGGGCTGCCCAGGAGTAAAGACCGCAGTCACGCTCTACTGGGAACAGTGATTCAACAACAGCACAGCGAGGGCCGGGGCCACAGGTCTGCTGCTACAGAAACAATCAGCGGGGCAGCAGGGGGACTCTTGTGTCCTCTGTGTCACTCAGTAGCTGTGGTTTCCTACCCCTCCAGCACAGCTAAGAGTGGGGCCACAGACCCACTGTACAGGAGTCTACCCAGCGGGGTAACAGGGCAGCGCATAGGAACTTTGCCATTTTGGTCTTGGACTCATGTTGCATAGTCTGGCTGCTCATAGCATCCCGCCGAGTCGCTCCAGTTCATTGGTAACTCTGTGTGTATCTGTTGTTACTGTACTTCACTGGGCCGTGTTGTGCTGTCCGCGCCCCGGTGCTCTGGCTGTGTCTTGGCTCAGTCTCTGTGTTTATATACACATTGTACGACCAGTCACTTTAACACTAGAAGCGCCGACATTTCAAACTACCTACAAGCGCCATAGCCAGTCATTGTAGCCGATTGTTTTATTCATGAACATCAAATCCAACATTTACATAGCACAAATGTAGTATTTAAATTGAAATATGATCATAAAACATTAATATTATTGCTATAAATACCAATGCACTTTTTTCTAATCGCGCACACTGCAGTCAAAACATGAATAACTATATAGCTTACAATAAGCAAAAAGCTCAAAAACGGCATACAATAAGAGAATGAAACAAGTGTAAAAGTAAATATTAGAATAATGCTCAAAAGCAATATTTTATAGTTCAAAAATAACTATTGCATTTATCAAAACATAATTGTACACTAAAGTAAACATTTTCAACAAAACTGTGTAAACTTTGTTTTCAACATACATGGCTTTTATTCACTGTAGTTTTGTATTTCAATACACTATTTACTATATATTTAGCCTGCATACCTGACAGCTCGTATAGTCCACACAGGACAGTTTCTGCACTTTGCCTGCATGAGCTCGTACCTCACACTGAATTTTGACAGCCTCACCAGATCAACTCTTTCTCCACGAATATATAGCATCGCAATAAATGCTCCTCCGCTGACAATGTCCGTGAATCAATATTGTGGTGGATGTGCTGCGCTATTGCACTCTGTACTGCAGTAGCATCGCGTATTGATCAGTGGAGTAAAAGCACTCGATGCCATTTGGACCTGCGCTTCACTTGCAGTGTTTTCACAGCACTGGCACAAACCCACCACTGATCTGTCATTGCCAGTGTCACTGATGTCCCCTGAATCAGTCATGTTCATATACACGGCATTTCCGAAACGAGCTATCTTCAGTCTCCGTTTCCAATCCATGTTTATTTGCGGGTCATCACTGTATCCACTCAATCTGAATACAGCTGTAAGAAAACACCTGTAATGCTGTACAATGCGTGTGTTTTTCAAGCACATGAAAGACTGTATACAGGTAGAGATCGCCACTTGAGCGCCAGACTGACTGTATTGTAATGGGAAGGCAGGATTATGAGTTATATTTGATTTATTATGTATTTAAATGACCGGTCAAAATAACCTGATTTTGGCTATTCTCGGTAAATGTGTTTATAAGTTATTTATTTTCGCGTTTATGCAGCTAAAACGCTGTAGGCATGTTTAATACATATATTTAGGAAAAGTCACGAACAGGTATGCGCAGTGTATTTAGGAACACAGAGTAATTCAAATTTGAATAACCAAATCCGTCAAATTGACTGGCTCGGCGCTTCTAGTGTTAAAAGCATAATATCTACACACAGTGATGGAAATGGAGAATTAAAAGTGCCGGTGTGAATCTTATTGCTGGAGTCCTGCAGCCCAGGTTAACCGTTTCACCTCTGAGTGTGAAGAGCGCTCTTCATTTCATATTTTAACTTTGTTTAAATGTAAAACAGCACACAATATTGTGTTCTCATCATTGCTCTCACCTCAATATCCCCTCCCTGGGGCAGTGCTTCCCACAGGAAACATAGCGACGGGTTGCGGCTGCAGCCTCGGTCACCTGAAAGAGGAAGCTCTGCCCAGGGCTCACAAGGTCACATGGGGGTCCGGTCTCCCTGCAAACAGGAAGTCCCTGTGTGTGTCACATTATATACAAACAGGATACAGGTAGGGGCTGTTTGAGTGACACACACAGGGCGCATAGACAGCTTGGACAGAGAGAGGTTTCAATGAGGCTTCTATGGTAGTGAGCTAAACCCCCTCTTAGACAGAGCTTCCTCTCTCAGACCCATCGTTTCAAGCCAATGAAGATCAGAGTTCGTAAGTACAGCTGATTTATTTTGTTTGTACAGATTTGTCTGCATATATCCAAGTTAGGGGTGTAAATTGTTAACAGATTGTCACACATTTTTATTGTTCCATAATTGGTTCAGCTTTGTGATACAAAGTTAGTAGTGCTCAGTGGGTCAGATATAGGGGGGCGTGGGCTGGGCACTGGTATTCATGTATCAAAATCACTTGTCTGCTTCACACTGATTGCTCAGAGTGAGTTCCTGTATTAATGAAAGGCAGTGCATTATACAGTGAGCAGAAAATGTAATCACAGAATAGCTTCGGTGTCTGAGGACAGAAGAGGAGGAGAAAGATGAAGCCGGCCAAGCAGAGTTTACTTTATTATTATTATTTATTATTATTATTTATTTCTTGAACTGAATGCGTGCTGGTATCAGGAGCCAATACTTTAAATTAATAATAAAACAAATATCAGTCAAATGTTGCTTTCATTGATGGTCATTTGTAATATTACACAATTAGCTACAAAAATGATAAGGTTCTCCCAAAAACAGTAGATCCCTCTATCCACGGGGTACAGCAGAAAGCAATAAGGCAAGGGCATCCACAAAAATGCATCCATGACCTTTAGCCCGTGTGCTGGAAGACAGATCTGGAGTCTGCAATTCTAATCAGAGTGGATTTCGTGCGCACGGGAATCATAGTAAAACACCACAAGGAAGTGTTAAGCGCGTTTCTCGTCTCTCTCTGTTTTTCCAACTTGTCAAGGACATATAAGGCTTATATTTCCCTTCTGGGACATGCGCTCAAGGGCCTGACATTTTACTAACGGTGTCTGATTGGTCATCCTAGTCCCTACAGCAGCGATTTCATTGGTATTCTATAATAAGCCTTTTCATCTCATCAATATTTCCATCGTCATCACTTATGAATAATAATCATTAACCTCTAAATTGCCAGCTGCATTGGAAGGTAATTTGCAGATAGCAAAGATAGGATGTAAGTCATTAAAGTTGAATAAGTAGCAAGAGAGGAATGTAGGCTGCTGACTGTAGTGACTACGAGTCATTTTGTAATCCCGTTGTGTTCCTTTTGTGTAAGTCTCTCCTGGGCTGCTGGGGGTTTCTGATGCTTGTTTCTTCAAATGTTTCAGAACCGAATGTCCAGATGAAATTGTGATTAGCAAGAGTGTTGATGTATTAACAGTTAGTCTTTACATACACATGTATAAATAAAAACTTCTCACTAACAAAAACAAACAAGTACTTGGAGCACGCCCACAAACCCAGGTTTCCCCGACCTGGAGAGGCATAGTGGCGGAACAAATAACACATATACAGACACACTCAATATACATACTAACATGACGAATGGCTCCTACACTGATAACAAAGAAGAAAGTCATTGAAAAGGAACACAAGTTGCATAGAAAGAATGTCGCCATTAAAAGTTACTGTTAGAGAATTCCAGGGTCATAGAGGCAGAAAAGGTTAAATTTTTCCTCCACACTGGACAGAGCACTCGATTACACTCGATTAGGACCACAGCTCACTTCTAATATATCTTTTTCTACTGTATTGATGTGTAGACCACATATAACAACACTTCCATCTTGTGTACAATGTTCTAAATATAGAGATTGCATTATAATTGCTGTAAACACAAAATTGGCCTTTAAGTTGCCTTCAAAGATGCCAATGATGTCATACCTGGCTGTACAGAGCAGCTCCTCCCACTGTGGGGTTCACCATCACTCAGAGCAAAAGGGGGGGTTCAAAATAACAAACGAATACACTTTCTGGCCAGAAATAAACACGTTGAATGAAGTTATTATAATGAATTTGCTATAATTTCACATTTGTTATAAATCACCATATATCACGAGTTGTGCTATAAACAAAGGACAGACTTTAGGCTTCCGTTATTTAGCTAATGGTTCCTTCCCGTGTCTTTAAAAGAGTGCAGTGCACCGCCGCTGGCCCTAAGAGATGATGTCACGTTGCGCGGCGCTTCATTCGCACACACAAAGACGCGTGTACATGTTCTTCATCGCAGTTAGCGTGAGAAAAACACACACTGATATCAAAACTGTGATCAAGACCAGGCAGTGCAAAACCCACAGCAGCATTTCACAACGTGGGTCCGTGTCAATTCCCGCTCTCCCCCTCTCTCCCCTGTGGGAGTACACAGCGCCTGCGCGGCCCACGACAGCAGGATGAATCGGATATATGGACGTGTGAGACCCGGACATATATTAACGGACACAGCGGCCACTGACAGTTTGATTCCCTCACTGTGCCGCTTGCAGTCCTGGCTCTGAAAATCATGATTTCACTGAGGAGCGCATTGAGTGCAGCATCACAGCTGTGTGGTTATTGTGACTGTGCTTTTATCCTCACAACTTGCTGCTGTTCAGAGTCATAGTTTTATACACACCTCCCGCCCATTGACACAGCTGGGGTCCCTGTCCAGAGCTCACTGATACAGAGGGTAATGAAGAGGACTGCGAGTATCAGACTCTCCCCATTGTTGTGTTCTTCTCTGTATATTATTGATTTGTATCTGCAATGTGGAATTGGGAGCATCTGCCTCTTTTAAATATATTGTTTTCTGTGCCCACTTCATGGGTAACATCCTGGGGAAGGTATTACAGAAGTGAATTTAGGGGACCCTGACCCCTTAATCAACTGAACAGGGTGGCGTAGTTTGACAGTGTTACAGTAATAAGGATGATATAGGACCGACACAAGAATCCTGAACAAGCCCAATTCAGAGCAAAAACATCTCCTGTCCTGCCCTTCTTGTGTGCGTTGTCAAGCTGCACCATAAACCAATTCAAGTGATGTGAAGAGGCACAATATGAATCCTCACCACATCCCCTCCATTTCAGGAGTCCTGAGTATTGGTGAAAGCGAAGACTAACCTCCAGGGATGGCCAGATATATATTATAGTGTCTGTGATACTCCATTAACAATCCCAATTAAGTCCATTCTGAATACAATCCCCTCATATAAGCACCGCAGTAGAGTAACCCCAACGGAGCCAGTCTCAATAATGGGCCTGTGTGTGACTTTTGATAACATGTTCAGTAGGAGGTAGGGGTGTGCGGGACAGGAGTGCAGGGACGGGGGATACAAGGTGTTCAGCCCCTGAGACCTGCATCTGCTCAGCTGCACTAAGAATAAATATGACGAGTTGTTTCTGCACCACATTGATGAGGTGGGTCGACTGCTTGGAAGCCCCCGCAAGCGTTATAATACTAAAGCACACTTCAGATGTCCCCCTGTCTACATTAAAACATTCGATTTACATACTGCCCATCATGTAAATAAAAGTTGGATATAATCAAGTTCCAAACTGTCATAAAAAGCCCCTCAATTGCACTGTCGTGTCAGCAGGCATTGGACCACATTATATTTAAACACTGTGTTTTCAAATTATACGATTACACTGATAAAAATGCCTGTGGACACTATTGTGTAGGAGGGGCCATTTGGGACATCATTTGAACTTTTTGTGCACATACACATGAAACACACACACATACACACATATGAAATTGAATACTCACTCACACACACACACACACACACACACACACACACAGACAGGGTCCCCGAACTGACCTGCCCACCCTCCATACACACTTTTACAACCCCCCCATCCCTTAGACTGCCCTACTGGCAGTCACATACACAGCCTACCCACAGACACCTGCCAGGATTGCTACAATATAAATATAAAAAATAATCCTGCAAGAGGACAGGACTGTGTGTGTCGTCAGGTGCAGATTAAAGGGTTGAGTGCGTAGAGGGAGAGGGAAATATACACACACACAATCACTGACACACACATATACACACAATCACTGACACACACAAACTACACTGCGTCTGTCATCGCGTGCTGACTAAAGAGTTTTGAGAGAGGAGATGGAGAGGGAGATATATACACACACTGATACACACAGACACACTGACACACACAAACACACACTAATACTGAAATTCACACACACACACACACACACACACACACACACACACACACACACACACACATACCCACTAACACAGATACACACAAAGACACACCCACTAACAATGATACACACTAACATTGACATAAACACATTTATTGGTCTCTCAAATTAAATACTTTGGAAGTTGTATGGTTTGTTTAAAGGCAAGCTCCATGATACCACTCCCTTCATTGACAACAGAGAACCATGCCCTCTCTCATTTGATTGGTTAATTTACTTTCAAAACTAAACAAACCTTACATACAACAAACAAATGCACAATACTTCATATTTGATTTCATAAAACCTATTGTTTTAATATTAAAATGGAATAAAACAGAAATTACGTTTTTAAGTTTTGAATGTGAATTACTGTGAAGAAATGGATTAACAATATAATTTTCTGAAGTATGCAAAGCAAATAAAACAGTTAATCAGTTAATTATCATAATTTGGTCTGTCTTTATTGGTGTTAATTGCTTATTAATATTCTTTATTATTAATATTTCTATGCAGACACTTGATTAAGGGTGATTTACAATTGTTTCAAGATATCACATATGCCCATTAACAGTTTATGGTTTCAGATAAGGTTGAACTGGATATTTCGTTTTGTCATTCATTTTAGTCTGTCCCAAATATGGCCTCTTGTTCTGACCAGTGATGTTCCCCACAATAAACTAACAATAAAGGTATATCATCATTTCTTTGTTGGCATTTTGAATTTATTTGAATTTATTTCTTTAAATATCAGCTACAGCCATTTAGAAATAATAATAATAACACAAACTTTTAAATCAATAGAACTGTAACTTTATTGATACACATCTCTGCACTGTGGGCAAGAAAATATACATATACACATATATACACCGATCAGCCATAACATTATGACCACCTGCCCAGTGGCGTCGTTAGACCTGGACTTTTAGTACCAGCCCCGGGATTTGGTCCAATTCCAAAAATATATTTGTACTCCAATTATTTACGATAACGGCATTGCTGAAACACTGTCAGCACCCCCCCCCCCCGTCTCTTAGCTTAGAAAACACAGTCGGCAACCCCCCCTCCGCTTTTACTGGAGAAAACACTATCAGCCCCCACCCCCAAGCTCTCATATCAGGGGGTGTTCATAAAAAATTCCGGGCTGTGGCCCCCTAAAACCTGAAGTCTAGCGATGCCCCTGCACCTGCCTAATATTGTGTAGGTCCCCCTTTTGCCGCCAAAACAGCCCTGACCCGTCGAGGTATGGACTCCACTCGACCTCTGAAGGTGTGCTGTGGTATCTGGCGCCAAGACGTTAGCAGCAGATCCTTTAAGTCCTGTAAGTTGCGAGGTGGGGCCTCCATGGATTGGACTTGTTCGTCCAGCACATCCCACAGATGCTCGATTGGATTGAGATCTGGGGAATTTGGAGGCCAAGTCAACACCTTGTGAACTCGTGATTCATCAGACCAGGCCACCTTCTTCCATTGCTCCGTGGTCCAGTTCTGATGCTCACGTGCCCATTGTAGGCACTTTCGGCAGTGGACAGGGGTCAGCATGGGCACCCTGACTGGTCTGCGGCTACGCAGCCCCATACGCAACAAACTGCGATGCACTGTGTGTTCTGACACCTTTCTATCAGAACCAGCATTCACTTTTTCAGCAATTTGAGCTACAGTAGCTCGTCTGTTAGATCGGACCACACGGGCCAGCCTTCGCTCCCCACATGCTTCAATGAGCCTTGGCCGCCCATGACCCTGTCGCCGGTTCACCGCTTTTCCTTCCTTGGACCACTTTTGATAGGTACTGACCACTGCAGACCAGGAACACCCCACAAGAGCTGCAGTTTTGGAGATGCTCTGACCCAGTCATCTAGCCATCACAATTTGGCCCTTGTCAAAGTCGCTCAGATCCTTACACTTGCCCATTTTTCCTGCTTCTAACACATCAACTTTGAGGACAAAATGTTCACTTTGCTGCCTAATATATCCCACCCACTGACAGGTGCCATGATAAGGAGATTATCAGTGTTATTCACTTCACCTGTCAGTGGTCATAATGTTATGGCTGATTGGTGTATATAGTATTAGTGTTTGCTTGGAGATGATGTGACAACACATTGTTAAAAGTAACTATGTAACTTGTACTCCAAGTACTTTTTAAATGAGCTACTTCTTACTTTTACTTGAGTAGTTTTCTATACCAGTACTTTTACTTCTGCTTGAGTAAAATTTCATCAAAGTAACAGTACTTCTACTCGAGTAGGATTTTTCAGTACTCTTTCCACCTCTGTGTGAGTCTGTGTACAGAAACTCTAGAAGGTTTTTTTTTTTTTTCAGCACTTGTTCAGCCTAAGGTGAATTTCAAAATAAAAATAAAAGACAAAAATAATTCTCTGACATCACTGGCATATATAAATGTCTTTAATATCAAGTGTGAGCTTTCCTTAGGCAATGTACACTCATGGTACTTGAGAGGTTTCCTGCAGGAAGTTGTATAAACAGTTGCAGTTTGAAGTATTAATAATAATAATTGAAAAGATAAAGATATAAAGAGTCCAGTTGATTGAACAGGGGTGTGTGCTTGGCCTGTCATGGCCTAGAAATCAATGTGGCAGTCAAAAGGTTGCACATCAGGTACAAACATACACACTGAAGACAGAAATCCTAACCTCTTTTCTGAACTCTTCTGTGACCTTGTTTAAGGGGTTAAGGCTAACTTGGAGCTCCTTCCATTACGACTTGCTGTATTGCACATCTAATATGCTTGTTACTGACTAAAAACACTCATAAAGAAAGGTTCCTAGACAAACCCCGCAAGGCTTTGTGCAGCAAAGAGTGAGCTGATTTACTCACTTATTTAGATCTTCATAAAGCATACTTTTCCTCTACTGCATTGCAGTCGCACACACCCTCAAACCCTCCCCCCATCCCTCTACCACCTAATTCCAGTACCCTGTCACTAAGAGAAGGGTCAATTGTCAGTTGTGGTATTTATTATAGCTTAACAATGCTGTTTAATGTTCATTACAAGGGAAAGGAAAGGAAAAAAAAGATATTGCTTTGACATTTAATTCAAATCATGCCACACTGTAAAAGGACTAAATGCTCTTGATCGCTATAAGGTGAAATATGACCCCCCCACCCACCCCCGTTTTCCTCCTGCTTAAAAAGGGCAGCTTGAGAATTCTAGATGAAAGCCATCTCTCAAGGCACACAATCATAATAATAATGTTATTTATAATAATAATAATAATAATAATATTAATAATAATAATAATAAAAATGCATTAACAGTCTGATGGCAGCACATAGGATTACAAAAAAAAAGTATATTCTAAATTTGATATCACCCTTTATAAACCAATTCATTTAATTTCGAGTTCTGAATTTCAGCAAAAATATTGTTACATTTAGAAAAACAAAATATTTTACAACCTGGCTGTTTTTCCTGGGAGGGGTAACCTGTCAGCTTTTAGAAATCCCAGTCATGACAGAGCAATATTTTAACATTTGAAAGCTCATTTTACTGCCTCTACCCCATTCCAGATTATTCTTTTTGCTATCCATCTGAATAGAAACACACTGCATGTTCAAGACCTGTGCTTTTCACAAGTGTGCAAGTGATTGTATGTAGTATAGTATAAAGTACTACAATGCTGTCATTAATTTTCAGTACAATGAGAAAAGACTCATGGTGTCTTCTCAAATATTGTTTTTTTATCAAACTCACATTCATATTTATGGAAAATTATTACTTTGTCAAAAAAAGTCCCTTTCCAGCAAAATATTTCTCCAGCATGAACCAAAGAAAGACAAAACACTCAGGCATCTTGCAGATATAGGCTTAATGTACAGATTTAATTAATTTTACAAAAGATAAAGAGTTTATAGATTTTGAAAGAACATTTTTCAAAGCACATACAGCCCTTTTCATTGTGTGGTTGACAGGGTACTTATCTTTAAATATATGTGCCTATAAATCAACCAACTAATCTATCAAAAATCACAAAATATTTAAAACAATAATTCTAACCATTATTTTCGAGACCTGATGAAGAACTGCAAAAGTTTTTCCATTCTACAAATTGGCCTGAGAACCAAGATACATTCTGAGATTATGTTGTCAAAGCAGAGGATGGAAAATGAGTTTATGCTTGAGAAATTCAAATACCTACAATGCAATGACACCCACTTTACCAAATTACAAGGATAGTCACTTGGAGAAATTCTGAAGTGATAAAAATAAAACATTCTAAAACAACCCCCACCACCCTCCTTTTAAACCTGCCTTTACTGAAACACTTCATTAGCATTGCTCCGTGGCAATTTAGCCTGTTGTAATATTATTCTAAATGTGAGAACTTCTAATCTGGAGCAGTTAATGAAGAGGAACCCTTGTGATATCTCTATCAGCCCACACAAATGAACCTATTACTTTTATCATATTGGATTCTCCCCATTAAACACGCAGTGGTCTCTCTGTCCTGATATGGGCTGCTTAGGTAGCCTAAAACCCTTGTATTACCCAAGTCAACAGTAAAACTCATGACATACAGAATATAAAAATTGGGTTCCTGTTGAGTCTGTTTCTTCACTGGAAGCCCCACAGCACTCATCTTCCACCATGTGGGGAATGCAAATTTTAATGGAATTATCTGCTGTATAATTTCAGATCACAATGGGATCTAACTATGACAACTAAGTTTAAGAATCTGTTACACAGAGTCCTACTACTGTACATTTTTATGGAGTTATATCTAGTTAATGCTGAAGACGAAGGAAAAGGGAAAAAACGATAAGTAAATCAGAAATATATGTGCTTATTTACTTAGCTATTTAGTTGTTTCATATGGCCTCAGTTTTACTGCTCTTTTAGTTTTTAATTTCTAAGAGTTGCCTGGTCAGTTGCAAAAGAGACGTCTTCGGACACCAAGCAGATTTTTACCACTATTTTTTCTTTAATGACTTTGCTGTCATAACACTGTTGGTTGGCTACAAATTAAATAGGAAATCTGCCGACAGATATGAGATAGAACTGTACTTTCATCTTTCCTTCTTTTAAAAATTGCACAAGCTTTGTTGGACTTCAAAGCGTGTTCTGGTTTGTATTTGAACCAATGATGCTGTGCTGCAGAGTTTCAAGATTGACAGGGTGCTGTGTGTTTGGTAGATTTTCCACTTGACATATTGGGCAACCTTTACCAAAGATTTAATAGAAATGAAAAACCAGAGCTCAGGGTTTTTTCTCAGAGGGAGGACAAATATGTCTACATTAATATGTATTAATATTGTAAGCATAGAGTGCTCTGAAGAGAGGGGAAATAAGGCCGTTTCTATTTACACTTTTTATGATGCATAATAAAAATCATACATAAAAAAGAAGTAACATAATTAAAAGTTGATAAAATGAAATACAAAAGAAATGAAATTCTCTAAGCACTCATATATTCTTGTAGACCAGTTTCAGCCATAACTTTTATTTTTCCTGTAATAAAACCCAAAAAACCTTCTCAAGTTGGATAAGTGTTAGAGTATCCCTTGACTGCTGAACCCTGAGTTGTGATGTTAGCTTCCGCTCCTCCTAAGGGGATACACACATCATAAACTAGAGCTGTGGTGATTTGTTTTTCCATTATCTGTCAATTAGGATTATGTTTTTGGAAGAAAGGCTGAGGTGCAGGATAATAGGCTTAAGTACATTGATATATGTCTTAATAATTTAAGTGCAGTTGCCCCTGATTGCTTTCCTCTGCTGCAGTCCTGGGGCTTTTTATTGGTGCAAGGTGACATTTTTTTCATAGCAAATCCTTTCTGAAAATCTTTTCAATTTAGTGACTATGTCTTTAACAATATGCCCATAAAAAAACAAGAAATACAAAAAAAGATGTAAAAACGCAAATGTTGTTGCAAAGTGATCTTTACCAGCTTTTTTGGATGCATTATATTGCACATAATTACCAATCTTTTGTTATGTTTTACTTTAGAAAAACAACAAACTGTTTAAGTAAATTCTACAATCCTACCTCTCCAAAAAGAGCAGCAAATGGATTGTGATTATTGTTTTCATTAATCACGAAAAAACGTGTGCAGCAGGTCAATTTGAAAAGGCTGCCACATTATCTCCGATTCTGTAAGCGTGACAAATGAGGATTGCTGACAATTAATGGTTTCATAACTCGTCAAGACCACTCATTCCCTTCAAACAGATTAGAGTTAATTCTCCAAGAATTCAGGTGTAAAACTCATTAGTGTAATAATTCAGATCTGGTGCATTTATCAAATCTCATGGTCCTTACGTTCAATGCTCAGTAAATATTCAATCAGATTCCCAGCAGTAGGCTGTTTGGAAAGTAGCGAATAAAGCAGAGGTTTTGTAACACTCTCTTACCCGTGGGATGCACAAATTTTGAAGTACTGTGCCACCCAGGAGAATTTCAACCTCATAAACAGTAATGCGCTATTTCCACACCATATTTATAGTGTAATTCGGAGGGAGCAGTCTTGGGTGGACTGAAAATGAAGAAACCAATTATATAGAAAAACACACCCATAAATATTGTTACTAAGTTACTCACAGCAGCACAAATGACAGTTCACAGTGATCGTAATTAAGACCCTGCGAAATTCAAATGAGTGACTTCAATCTGAGACCTGGGGATATCAGTCATGCTAATAATCCTATGAAGCAGATCTAAATAATAATTTGGTAATCAGCACATCAGCCACTGGTGAATTAGAAAATGTTCTCTAATAATGTGGGATATTTAGGGTCATTCTACATCCGGCTTGCTAGGGGGCAAAAAGTTGGAACCCAAGGTAAAGTAGTATTTAAGTGACATAAACCTACAAAGAAAAAGTACTGTCTTTCATCACCAGATCTGAAGGATGGAAACCCCCCACCATATCAGACGAATGTCATTTAGCTTTACTTTTAAACAAAAATGTTTCAAGTAATATTTTTGCATAATGTGATGAGGAAAAAAATATTAATCTTGGTTTGATCTGTTTCCTCATAGTGTCTTAAACGTGACTTCGAGGTGCCCACCTGAAAGATAGATATGTCGATTAGACTTTATATTACAGTGTGATTAATAACTAGTTAATAACATAGTTAGGAACCATTTATAATTCCATTTATAAATTAACCTAAATAACATGGTTTATCATTTATAATAAAGCTTTGAAACAAAATTGTGTTTTAGCAGATCCAAAATAATAAATCATATTATAAAGGTTTATTGATAATTTATAAATAGAATTATTAATGGTTTTATACTGTTTTATGAATTGGTTATTAATTAATGACACCGTGATCTAAAGTGTTACGGTCGTCAGTCAAATTATTTCATAGGTGGATTTTCTGGGATCTGACTAACATCACATGCTAGTACCAATTGCCATTGTTTCACACTTCCAGTGGGCCATTAAGCAAAAGAGCCTGCTGTGTTTGATGACCTTGATCATTTTAAAGCAATTTGACACAGACACACTCAAACACAAGCAATAAGTGCTATAAACAAACACACGCCGAAGAAAGGTAGAGTTCAAGTGAGGAAAATCCCCAGTGTGGCCATCACTCAGATGCTATTTCAAAAATCGTACACCCGGGCCTTTTAACTGTGAAACACGATCATCCTCAGCAACTGCATATTGATGGCGATTTGCTAACCAGTGCTGAGTCATCCAAACTCCAGCTGCATTACCCTTCTGCAAACAACAGAGTATTATAAGCGATGAGGAGCACAGTTAACCAACATGAAATTAAGAAAGAAGCTGGAGTGGATATGCAACTTAAAAGCTAAAGCTTATAAAAGGTTCTGTGTGGCAGGGAATCCCCAGATAAATGGTACAAAATGTGTTGAGCAGCACTGAGATAAGGTGCACAACAAATTGACCAGAGTTTCTTTTTCTTGCTGTCTGTGCTGTGGCTTTGCAGTGTGAAACGAATGCTCCCAGTGTACACTATGAAGGACTTGTGTATGTTGTTTTCTCCACGCCTATATGGTTACAAAGGATGGGGCAGGTAGGCAGGTTTATTTGCAATTCAGAGTCCAATCCTGTAGGGTGTAAAAACAGACTGAATAGAAGAGCAAGAACACATTTGGTGCCAATAAAAGCAAACAAAAACAAAACACTGACCAGTGTTCAGACAATTACACTGTATTACATTACATTACATTACACTTCAGGCTGGTGGAAGTGAAGTATTTTTTACAATTTGTGTGTTGGGGGGGAATTGGCAAACTTGCCTCACACTGATTGACAAGTGTATTACTGCGCTGACAAAATAACAGTTATTGTTCAAAACTTGAAGACTGGTTTCTAGATTAACTGCTCCATTTAACCTCGGTATAATTACAATGTCCAATACATTTTAATTTCAGATTGGTAACACTAATATTACTGCATAACATCTCATGCTGCATATCAAGAATCCACTTGAAACCTCATTTTCCTGTTCTGAAATGACTCTGTTATGCTGCTCTCTCTTTCACCTTCAACATCAAAAAGCTCTCTTCAGTGACAATGATTGGGATTCTGTGTGTGGAATGTTAAACTCCCCCAGCTTTCTGTTAGTTACTGTGTGAGTTTACGCCCTTACATACATTCCCAGATTGTCACAAAAACATATATCTCAATACATTTCAAACCCAGTAAAAAGAGTTTGAACATCTAGGTTAAAGATCAATACATGAGAGCAGTTTTATTTTGTTGGGGGGAGGAGGTTGGATATTTATTCTTCTATCTATTATCTCTCATGTTTCTCCCCCCAAACCTCAGTGTGAATTAGTCCAATCATGGTGGATAATGTTATGATGCTGTTAGAATACATCCCCTGAGCTTCCAATTATATGAAATGTTTGCTCCTGTGTCTTCATTCAAAGAGGCATTGAACAATTGCGGTTATAACAAGAGCTTGGGAAATGAAAGGTTTTATGAGGCATTGTTATTTCAGCCTGCACATTGCTTTCTCAAGTGGCAGAAGCAAAATACCCTTTGAGAAATGATGACTTTGGTCTAATTTGCTAAAGTTTACCGTTAAAGGTAAATCACAGGGGACAATAGCTTAAGGAGTTTGTACTGTTATTATCTATCATTTTGTCCCTTTTATTATTTTGATTGATTTATTACCTTTTTTTAAGAAGTCTTCACTTCTCATGCTCACAGTATGGCACCTATTCTTCCGTGAGAGTTCAATTTCATTTCTGTACCCCTAAATGACACAGAATTCTTGGACTGTTATCAAAAGAGAACTGTCATAGAGAGCTTACTGGAAACCAGGATTTCATCTCGGTGCCTTAGAGGTATCAATCATTGTGGGTTAGCTACCAAGAACAATTTAGTCCCTCTCATTCATTTAAACCCTGGACTACTGATGCCATCCCCCTGTAGATATGGCACGTCAGTGGGTGCAGAAGCAGTTTACAAACATGTTAAACTTGGTATCTGTAAAATGTTCACGTAACCTTTACATAACCTCAAATCTTAATTGTTGTATGTATGGACATATAAATAAGGCTGAAGTGACTAATGAGTTATCATTCTGGGGTTGGATATAAGCGAAATTACAGTACAATAGCTTATTTCCCCCTCCGCTTTGCAAGCATAGCAGAAAGCACCAGAATATATCTTTCATTTTCCTAATGACTACACTCTCTCTGCCAAACCCCTAATCATTAGACAAATTCTACATTGAAAGCCTGCTCCTAGTTGCCATGCATTTTCATTACACTCTTCCCCCTAGTAATTACTGCTGTTGCATGACTTTCTGCAGCTGTGTGGATCGCTTAAATGAGTGACATTCAGGTATCTTCTCATTATAGCAAAGAATTATTTGCAAAAGCGATAGGTTACTGGTCAGACAACCCAGAAAGCAAATGACCAAACCAAAGCACAACTCTGTTATTGGACAGCAATTTGTCTGCCCTCCCAGTGTCAATTTGGCAGTAACCTCAACATCACATTCTAGACTAAAAAGCCTTTGTTGTTCCTATCACTGTGTAAAAAAACTATTGCCCAGTGGTGTTTTTTATGAATATTACAAACAGCATTTAATGAAAAGACATGCTTGATTCTAAGAATGTCTGTAATTCCCTAGCCCCCACACTCCCAATACCATGCCGTTAAATTCAACATTAACTATTGAACTGAATTATAAACTAGAGGTCCTGAACTCCAGTCCTCAAGGGCAACATTGTTTACTGGCTTTCACTTAATAACCTGATTTAAAAGCTATGATTATTTTCCTAACCTGAACCCATTCCAAAGACTTAGGTGAGTAATTAAGTAAATTGACCTCCTTGACCAGAGTCCTTTTGGATCAGAAGAATAGATCTTTCAATCTCACTTTGTGCTCTGTCTATTTTGTCCGCTCATTCAATGACTTAGCTTTGGTAGTATTTATCTGTCTATCTGTGGTGGTTCAAGTGTTAAGCAGAAAGCTCTTGAGATCAGCTGCATCATTCCCATTTATTTTTTCCACTCTAGTTTGATTTGATCTTCGAGCAGCATTTGACACTACTGATCATTGTATTTTATTTGATGGATTACAAGAAACTGGTGCCATCTCGGAAATTGCATTCAACTGGTTAAGATCCTTACATTTCTTAAAGAAGTTATTCGGTCAGTCTTGATACGTCTTGCTCTGACCCTTGTTGTTTTAACAGCCCTTGGGGTTCTGTAGCGGGTCTTTTATTTTCAAACATGAATGTTCTTCTTATAGGTTTAAGCCCCTTCTTATAGAACCTATACACCTCATTGTAATTTATGCGTTTTTGCAGTTAGTCAATTATGTATTCCTAAATTCAGACTTTTCACTGAGGCTGACAGGAACTTCTGTGTTTATGCACCCAGACTTTGGAATTCAGTAGCAACTTTAAAGTTTCATTTAGGAAGAAAAAACACTCCTAAAAAAACAAACACAAACAAGACACAAAACCCAATTCTGCTTTCTCTTCCAATACGCTGCATCTGAAATAATTTCTACTTGACAGACTGTGTAGCAGTTACAGTTTGTGCTTATTTATCCACTCCGCTTTTGTTACTGAAAAAGGCCTTGAGACATATCGTTATGAAAAGGCACACTATAGAATAAAGATTGCTGCTGTTGTTTACTAGATGACTTAATTTTATTTATATATAACAATGCATGACAGCAATGGAGGTTAAGGTATTAGTGGAGGGTAATTCCGTGAGATGGAAAAAAGGCTTGGGGAGGGTGGTTGACCTTGTGTGGCAAAAGGAAAATAAAGCAAAAGAATCTCAGAGATTCAGAGAGTTGGAAAGCACTTTAGCTACACAAACAAATCTCTATGCGATGATCTGCCCTCTTTTTCACTGGGGAGAAGAGGCCCAGTCAAAGTTGAGAAAGTTGTGCTGTATGCCTCCGCAGACAACTGTGTCACATTCTCATTTACCATTATCTTCCCCTCTCAGATATGGTTGCAGGGAAGACTCTGCCCGCCAACGAACCTCATCCACTATTTCCATTACTCGCTATTGATGCGCTATCTCTCCTGCTTATGCAGTTATGACCCGTACATAAAAAAGCTTTGAGTGACAGCCTCTGAAATGGCAGTAAGTAACGAATTGGAGTGTTGAACCGGTTCACAAGCCGTGTGATAATTATTTGATCATAATTAAAATGGCACAAGAATTGTGCAGCCCATCACTAAAAATAAATTACTTTTTTTTCATGTTGCAAGGCAAGATAATTTAAAAAAAAGTCTTGTGTCAGCTTGTAATTACATTGACAAGAATTGTGTGCCGGACTTAATTATTTCAGAACCTTACGGAGTAAATGAGGACGTCTTTTATTCTGTTCAGGTTACTTATATATTATATATATATATATATATATATATATATATATATATAAGATTTCCTTGTCGGTTTGAGAGTCTCCCTGTTGGAGAGGAGTTGCTCTTGTCAAGTCCTGCGTTTCATCTTCTTAGCTCCATGCGAATGTTATGCCTGCAGTCATTTATGACTTATTACATTAGTAATCACCCTAATTTCTGCCACTTTTTGTAAATACATTTCCTGTCTGCAGGAGGAACCTGCCTATGAGGCACCCCTATCCCCCAGATACACCTGCCAAAAGTGTACACTGACTCATGGCATCCCAACTCTCTCTCACGGACTGAGCTGCCTCAGAGGCACATAGTTTGTTCACATCAATGCTACAGACACTGACACTGGCTGCAGTATGATTGCTCCTAGTCTGCTAAGTTTAGGGTTTGGCTGCTGACAGGAGAGGATCATAATTGTGTTTTTTAAAGGGGATGGTGCTTCCATAGGCTTAAACTTCAACGTGTTCCAAAAAATAATATTTAAAAAAAAATGGTCTGCAGTGCTGCAATGTGCTGAAAATGTTGTATTTCCATTATAAATGTAGAGCGGTGTGCAATTTATCAGAACAATCAATTTGCTTTGTACATTTGATTTATCATGCATATGAAATCCAATCACTGATACAAAACAAAATCTGGGGAACTGTCTTTACAATTCCACACAGAGGTATTTATATAAGGCTTTATTTAAGGCACAGACTATGAGGGACATTGGACTTGCAAGAGAATCGGTATTCTCTTCACAAAACGGTTAAATCACCCAAAAAAAAAAAAACATTCCTAAAAAAATTATTATTAAAATAGCTTTGAATAAATGTAAGACTTGAGCCTTTACATGAATAACTAGATTCCTTGGCATATTGTCTTAATTGTTAACCTTGATTGACCCTTATGTGTAGAAATCCATATTAAAAACATTCCTAATGAAGACAGCTTCATCTTTCTGTAAACTGATATGTGGAAATGTAGAATGCTGACACTGTGCTTTTCAACTTTTCTGTGTCACATGATATTCCATGTATTTTTTTTATCAATCTGTAATTTGTTTTAGTGCTTTTTTCTGCTTCATGGGTGTCAGAATCGAAGCTGTATTGGGCTCTCTGATGAATTACTGAAGTATCTACAGGTCCCTATCTACTATCTGGGAAAGTACAGGTCCAATAGTTACACTAATCAAAGGTCAGCTCAAAGGGGGGTGGGAATCATTTAAAAAGATTATATACGGTTCTAGAAATACATCTATTAAGACAATAAGACTTGCTATATTGAATCAAAAGCAAGTATTGTAGAAATATAATAATAGAAGTATAATAATGATTGAAGAAAGAAGTTACTATATACAGCACAACATCAAAACAATATTGGTCTAACTACAGGGGTTCTTGTCAAAATACTCTCTGCTGCTGTTTTTAAAAAGAGAGAAGTCAATACTACACATTGATTGAAAGATAACAGTTTATGATAACAAGCCGCTGTACACTCTTTATAGAATAAAGACGCCTAGCTGTTAAGACTTGAAAATATTACAGTGCTTTTCTACAAATGCTCAGGGATTTTCTTTGCAGAATCAAATCGGCACATGTAGTCTGGCCATTGCAAAACAAACACTCCCAATTAAATGGGATTTGTCCACAGGCACTTAGTTCTGTATCCAAGATAAAATTCGATCTGCTTCCAGATACGAACACGTTTGTGTACTCAGTTTTAAGCTCAGTGTTTTGCCAGAACTGGTCCTTTGCACATGGTAAAGCCCTGGAGCAGAGATATGGATCAAGGCCATATTTGGTGAACAACCATAGATTGAGCATTGCAGTTCCACAGTTTATATTATTTCCCCACAAGGTGCTTATTAACCCTGCTTCAATAAATACCAATCCATTTTTATTTTACATTGTGCCTTTCATGCAAGACATCACAAAGTGATTTGCAGTGATAAAGACAGGGGAATTATCACTCAATCAACCACCAGAGAAAGGCCTGGAAACTGACAGCAGAAAGTTTAATACATGGCAACATGTAAGAGGAACAGACAAATCCAGCCATCCAACTTGTGTTTATTTTGTGTACTGGCAGAGGTCCATACTCAAGACAGAAATCCTAAGGCAATTCCATTGCTTTTGGCTAAAACAATGATAGTATGAGCTTTCTTTAGATAGTGAATTTAACCTTGAAAGAGGTAAACAGCTAAAGTACATATAGCTACTATTTTCCCAGATCCTAGCTTGGGAATGTAGGTTGCACAGATCTAAAATGTGAAGCTTCTGAAATGCAATGTGTTAAGAAAAAGACATAATTCCCTCTCTAAGTAACGTACCAAGACTTTTGCACAACAAAGACCCAGAATTATAACAATCATAGTTTATTAATTTATTTTATTTTTAATAGTCAGAGCTACTGACGTTAAAGCTGTGTAAAGTCATTTAAAGGGGTCCACTTTAACCTAAAGCATTTCACAGCAGGATACATATTTCACTCACTGGAAAAAAAATAAAAACAAGAAAATGTCTGCAAGTTGGACAAACAAATTAATCATCTGGGTAGAACTGCTCAGGGCACATCAGCCTGTACTGAAAAAACAAATAAACAAATGCACCCATGCCACAATAACAATTAGGCTAGTTAAGGCTAACATAATTAGCAGTGAAAACTGACCTTTAGGTGTAAACAAGGACTGTGAAAACCTAAAACATCCAAAAGCACTTTCCCCGCTCTGCTGTGAACTGTTCCTGCATGTGCGTGCAACTCAGACAGGGAGACAAACTCTTGAATGTCATCTTCATCTGGGGCCATATTTACTGTGATACTAATTCTGTCGAATCATCACATGTCCATCTGTTCCTGTACACTTAAAGCACTGTTCGTATGCCCTGTGTGTAGCTGCTATGAACAAATAATAACAATCTATGGAGATACCACATAAAAAGCCAAGCCTATAGAGCAAATGTCAAAATGTCTGCGATTGAACACATGGCGCAAAACAGAGCACATACAAACAATGCCATGACACAACAGACAAGATTGATAATGGAAATGGAAGGGTGAGGTTTAAAACAAAATTTTACAATTTACAAGTCTTTTTAAACAAAACACAAATTAAACATTTTGATAGTGGTATGAATTCATATTGATCCAGCTCTGGAGCTCTGGAAAAAAGTCTTCCTTGCATAACACAAGGTTCCCGACATCTGTGACGCAACGTCTTTGCATGATTTAAGTTGCTTCACCCTTAACCCCCCGCCCTTCCTCCCCATCCCAATGCCACTGTCAAGCTTGATTTCTCAAAGTCTGTTAATGGTAATCCCATCACCCCAGGCCGAAAACGCAAAGTGCTTTGATGCTACAGTAATGGGGATCAATAAAAAAAAGATAAAACAAGGATCATTTCTAATCATTTTCAAATTATTGCCCAGTGGTAAATATGCAGAACATGTGCAGGTGCACAGTACAACATGTGCGAGAGCAGATACACCCGATGTTCATCGGGAGCCGAAATCGTTGACATAATGAATAATCCAGAAACACCTGGAGTGATCCAATTTGTAGAGAAAGAGGGGATCTGTTTTTCTATTTTATTTAAATGTATCCATTTATTTATTAATATTTGCACAAAGGAAGAGAAACACAAAGTGAGAGAGAAAGGATCCCCTCCCTCTGGGTAAGTTGAAATGCAATTTGAAATGTGTTCAGAGTCTCGTAAGAATCAATAAACCTTTAGGTTGAGAATGAAGTTTTAATAACATTGTTATCTGAGGCAACCAAAATGAAAAAAAAGCAAATTACTTGATGTTGCCAATATGTCATTTTTCATCATTTCTATGTAGATAAACTGCTTGGAGTCTGCCTGACTGTTTGCTTTTAATGCTACAGTGGGAAAGAAAAAACCCTACCTCATCAACCTAATCCCTGGTGCTTTTTTTCTATTTTCCTTTGCTTCCTTTGACTCATTTTGAAGTTGTATTTAAGTTATTTAGTTTAATGAATAAAAACACACATCAATGTAGTTAATAAAGCTTTGTTCTCTTGGCACTGGCAGTAAAATTATTCACATGTCTACATATCTTTTGGTCCAGAACCCCCTTTGAATTTTGACGTTATAATGCCACATAATTTTAACCTTAAATGCATATCTTACTTGTTCTAGAAATAATAATAACAATGACAATAAACACACTCAACAACTTTCAATGTTGTACTGTAGAACAGTATAGCAGTATTGTTACAGCACATACAGCAGTGTGGAGGAGTGGTTAGGGCTCTGGACTCTGGAACACAGGGGTGAGGACATTGTTGTCGTACCCTTGAGCAATGTACTTTACCTAGTAAAAACTCAGCTGTATAAGGCGGTAATTGTTTGTAAAAAAGAATGTGATATATTGTAACAATTGTAAGTTGCCCTGGATAAGGGCATCTGCTAAGAAATATAATACAATTATACTATTGAAGAAAAATACACAACACATTTGTAAAAGGAGTCAAACAAGCATGATTCTGATTCAGTTAGTATAAAATTAAAAGGGATGTTACTTTGTAAGATTAAATGTGAAGGTAACACTTTGCAATGTCTCCCAGTTACAGTGTATTTACATAGTAGGTTCTACGTAACTACATCTGTAGTTACTTATAAGAACAGTGCAATTATACATTATTACAATGTACTTAATGTGTTAAAATGATTAGAGGTATATGTAAGTACATCATTTATAACTACGTTTTTTCATTGTAACTGAGAGACTTATTGTAAATTGTTACCCAACGCATGACACTTTTTCAAAATACAACTGTGAGTTTTCAGATAACAAACCAAGGTGTCAGAAAATGGTACTTGGCAGTGGGAAGAGGTTGCTCTATTTTTTGTTGTTTGTTTATAGACATATGTTTTGAAAAAGGATCAATAAAAGATGATAAACAATTTACTTAATTGACTTTTCATGCACCAATCCTCCTACACAGTAAAAAAAATGAACCACACAATAAAAAAATAAAAAAAAATGTAAGCCGTACAAACGGGGAAAAAAGCTGCTGGGGAAGGCTAGTAATGTGGAGAGTCAATGGCATTGTTTACTAAACAGCTCACGTGTTTTTTTTTGTTTTTTTTATGAACATCTGTTCCTAATCAAACAATCAAAAAGAAATGGAAAAATTATTCTTGTGTCTGTAGTCATAACCCAGACCTTGGGCAGCCAATGTAAAGAAGATCAAGGTTTCAGCATGAGGTCTGATATGAGTGGGATGCAGAAACAAAATTGCACCTTAAAAACAGAACATGCGGACAGGATTCAATTTCACTTTTATAAAACATATATTTTCCTTTGAAGCCAAGCTTTAGAAGTCAGCAGGTGCATCTTTAATAAGCTGTTCTTGTGCATTAGAGGGCATGATAAACTGAGAGCAAAAAAACAACGCACGCCTCCTCCCTCACAAGGTATTTTAGCGGCTCAGCAATGGACACAATGTCACAAAGTGTGGTATGTTCATCTTGTGTTTTGACAGAAATATTCATAGGTCCTGGGCAGGCATGGTTATATGTGGTCTGCGGTTGTGAGGCCAGTTGGACATACTGCCAGATTCTCTAAAACTACATTTGAGGCGGCTTATGGTAGAGAAATTAACATTAAATTCTCTGGCAACAGGTGGACGTTCCCGCGGTCAGCATGCCAATTGTACGCTCCTGCAAAACTTGAGACTCTGTGGCATTGTGTTGTGTGACAAAACTGCACATTTTATTGTCCCCAGCACAAGGTGCACCTGTGTAATGATCATGCGGTTCAATCAGCTTCTTGATATGCCACACCTGTGGATGGATTATCTTGGTGAAGGAGAAATGCTCACTAAGAGGGATGTAAACACATTTGTACAATTGTTTTGAGAGAAATAAACTTTTTGTACATATTGAACATTTCTGAGATTTTTCATTTCCCCATGCCACAGTTATGTACCCAGATCATAGCAACCAAACCTTTCCAAATTGCAAAGACAGGACATGCTGAGTGAAATGAAGTGATGCAACATTTCAAATATATATGTGTCTGTGATCCCTGTTGTTTCAGTGTAAACTCATAGGGCTGCATGCTATCTACAATAAAATCAAGATGGATTAATGTATAAAATTAATTCAAGACAGAATGATTATGTGAAAATCTACACATTTGACAAGCTACAACCAAAACAAAGTAATACAAAAGGTAAAGAAAAATAGTAACCCTTTCAAAGATATTAATCTTCTATTTCATTGATTGTGATGCAATTGTTTATTTGTGTGATTTATATGCAATTGTGTGTATGGTGTTGTTGTTAACATATCTAATATTAACATGACCTTGACCACAGCCAAAGGAAAGTGTTGACTCTTTGATGTTTTAGGTAGGTAAGTAACCTATTGCTGTTACACAATAAGACGTATCTTCTTAACTTAAAATATTTGGTGGCACGCCAATCTTTCTTTGAATTTGTCAGGAGTTCATTGAAATACATAAGATGCCTATTCATATGAATGATATATTAAATAAATAAATACATAAATCCTACAGGAGATTTTCGGCAGTTTTTTATGGGGCAGATCGTCAGGTAGGAGGTTTCGGTGTGCCAAGCAAAGATTTATGTGACGTGAGTCTTAGGCATGAAATGTTAAATACTGCAATTTAAACCACTTCTACTTACTGCAGCCTTAAGCTGAACACTGTTATAGTTAGATTTTTTAGGGCACCATAGAGAGGCAAAGAGAAAGGCCTTGGAATCTCCAGCAGATACTTTCCCATTGCAACATTTATATATAAACAAATATAAAGTGATCCTGAACACGTGGATGCATTTATTCTTTCCATGTGCTGTGCATTTTATGGTTGAAAGGTAATGCCATGAACTAACATGACACATCCATGTTAGAACTCAAGCTACAACCCCCCACCCTCTATCTCCCTGTGTTTATTAGCTTTTCAACCGAAAATTCATTTCACAAGATTTGCATTCAATCTGTGTTCAAATAAAGGGCTATTTAAAGTATACTGATCTTCCTAGCTGATTTGATTTGCGACCTGACTTGACAGATTCAACACAGCCCTGTGAAATACTGGAATAATTTTTGTGCACATCCTCTGCCAACTCTGTGCCTGGTTCACGCTGGAATAAATCACCTCATTATGCCAAAACTTAAAATCTATCAGTGTCCAGCAGAAAGGCAGGAAAAAAAAGACATGAAGTGAAAAAAAAACAGTAGACACCCACAAGGATCATTAAAATTCAACTGTTTTTTTTTCAGTTTCTTTTTCGCAGTGTTCTCTGTGACAGATATCACGCGGAACCTTTCAACCCTGTGCAAATGTTTTTTCTCTGATATTCATCCAAGAATTGCAACCACTCTATTGCATGGCTTAAGATATAGAGCACAAATTACCACCGCACACATCTGAGCCATAGATGAGAGGAACTGATTTGGAGCTCCTTTAAAGTGTCTCAACTTTTCACGACAGATTGATTTTTTGGGACTCTTTTTCTCATGAAAGAATTCCCAGAACAGCCAAACTACTGAATCCAAATTAATTCAATAAACACACACACACACACACACACACACACACACACACACACACGCACACACACACATAAGAACATATAACCCACCACATCTCTCTCCCATCAAAACAAAGTCTATAATTAATACCTCAGTTAATAGCTCAAACTATTTACATTGTAACTCGCCCCCAGAGCACCTTAAAGATACCTAGAAGTAGCATATTAGATGTGATTAAGTAAATTAAAGACTACCTATTACCACACAGTGCTTACATTTGGCCCAATTAATACTTTAATTCCACACTTTTAATATCCGCTTTGTTCCTTGAGTCAACACTTTCCTTTGGCAGTGCTCAAGGTCATATTAATATTAAATATGTTAACAACAACACCATACACACAATTGCATATATATATATATACACACACCGATCAGCCATAACATTATGAATACAGGAAGCAGGAAAGATGGGCAAGCATAAGGATCTGAGCGACTTTGACAAGGGCCAAATTGTGATGGCTAGACGACTGGGTCAGAGCATCTCCAAAACTGCAGCTCTTGTGGGGTGTTCCTGGTCTGCAGTGGTCAGTACCTATCAAAAGTGGTCCAAGGAAGGAAAAGCAGTGAACCGGCGACAGGGTTATGGGCGGCCAAGGCTCATTGATGCACGTGGGGAGCGAAGGCTGGCCCGTGTGGTCCGATCTAACAGACGAGTTACTGTAGCTCAAATTGCTGAAAAAGTGAATCCTGGTTCTGATAGAAAGGTGTCAGAATACACAGTGCATCGAAGTTTGTTGCATATGGGGCTGCGTAGCCGCAGACCAGTCAGGGTGCCCATGCTGACCCCTGTCCACTGCTGAAAGCACCTACAATGGACACGTGAACATCAGAACTGGACCACGGAGCAATGGAAGAAGGTGGCCTGGTCTGATGAATTACAAATTCAAGGTGTTGACTTGGCGGCAAAAGGGGGACCTACACAATATTAGGCAGGTGGTCATAATGTTTTGGCTGATCGGTGTATATATACACACATAATGTGCTTCTGCAATCTCTCCCTTTTGCTCACATTTGTCAGTGTTGTTATGGATTTTGATGGCTCTTACTGCTGCCTTTGCGATAACTGCTGCCCTCATAATGACTCGCAGACGTAGGCTAAAAAAACAGCCAATGTGATGAAATACAAAGAATTAGGTTAACACACTGTAACACTGAACTAGGAGTAAAGCCTGCAGCCCACTTGGGAAGGAAAAGCTAGGAGAATGTGCCTCAGAAATAGTCTATGGCATTTCCACTTAATAGAATGACCCCTTTCCCAAACACAGTAAGCTGTATTCATGGGAAAGATCAAAGAGAAGAAATGTAGATGATCAAATATAGACATCTCCACTTATATGCTGAAGTGATCCATCTGTTTACATGCACCTGAGATTCATCCAGATTCTTTGGTACACATTTATTTATTATTCAAAGCTGTACTTTCCTTTTCAAGGGTGCCGAGTTTCAAAGGAGTTTAATGGCACGGCACATCTCTTACTAACCACAGTCTGGATCCACACCGCTGTGATCAATTGATCTGTACAGCAAGGGCTATAAACATCGCTTTCATTTCTCCGACACACAAAGATGACCCCTAAGGTTTTTTGGTAACACTTTATTTGAACACGCTTCTATGTAGCCTACATAAAGAATACATAATACATTCATAACCAGCCATAACCATTTTCCCAACTGACATAACAGGCACATAAGTATTCATAACACTGATTACAGCACTCAATATGAAATGTGTGACATAACCATACATGCCACATGTCACAAAATGATTCCTCCTGATTTTGGGGGTAAAGCGTCATAATGCAGGTATAAATACATATAAGACATAATGTTATAACTGCTATGAAACATGGGACATAACATCTTGTCATAGGACACCAAGAAAAGTGTAGATTTCAATTGAAGAAAATGTATGCACAGCTTAGTACATATTGTTCTCAACATTATTAACATTGTGCTCTGCTCATTACAGACCTACAGTGAGGGAAAAAAGTATTTGATCCCCTGCTGATTTTGTACGTTTGCCCACTGACAAAGAAATGATCAGTCTATAATTTTAATGGTAGGTGTATTTTAACAGTGACAGACAGAATAACAACAACAAAATCCAGAAAAACGCATTTCAAAAAAGTTATACATTGATTTGCATGTTAATGAGGGAAATAAGTATTTGATCCCCTATCAATCAGCAAGATTTGAGGTCTGGGGCTCCATGCAAGATCTCACCTCGTGGAGTTTCAATGATCATGAGAACAGTGAAGAATCAGCCCAGAACTACACGGGAGGATCTTGTTAATGATCTCAAGGCAGCTGGGACCATAGTCACCAAGAAAACAATTGGTAACACACTACGCCGTGAAGGACTGAAATCCTGCAGCGCCCGGCAAGGTCCCCCTGCTCAAGAAAGCACATGTACAGGCCCGTCTGAAGTTTGCCAAAGACCATCTGAATGATTCAGAGGAGAACTGGGTGAAAGTGTTGTGGTCAGATGAGACCAAAATCGAGCTCTTTGGCATCAACTCAACTCGCCGTGTTTGGAGGAGGAGGAATGACCCCAAGAACAGCATCCCCACCGTCAAACATGGAGGTGGAAACATTATGCTTTGGGGGTGTTTTTCTGCTAAGGGGACAGGACAACTGCACCGCATCAAAGGGACGATGGACGGGGCCATGTACCGTCAAATCTTGGGTGAGAAACTCCTTCCTTCAGCCAGGGCATTGAAAATGGGTCATGGATGGGTATTCCAGCATGACAGTGACCCAAAAGACACAGCCAAGGCAACAAAGGAGTGGCTCAAAAAGAAGCACATTAAGGTCCTGGAGTGGCCTAGCCAGTCTCCAGACCTTAATCCCATAGAACATCTGTGGAGGGAGCTGAAGGTTCGAGTTGCCAAACGTCAGCCTCGAAACCTTAATGACTTGGAGAGGATCTGCAAAGAGGAGTGGGACAAAATCCCTCCTGAGATGTGTGCAAACCTGGTGGCCAACTACAAAAAACGTCTGACCTCTGTGATTGCCAACAAGGGTTTTGCCACCAAGTACTAAGTCGAAGGGGTCAAATACTTGTTTCCCTCATTAACATGCAAATCAATTTATAACTATTTTGAAATGTGTTTATCTGGATTTTTTTGTTGTTATTCTGTCTCTCACTGTTAAAATACACCTACCATTAAAATTATAGACTGATCATTTTTTTGTCAGTGGGCAAACATACAAAATCAGCAGGGGATCAAATACTTTTTTCCCTCACTGTAAATGGATTATTGATGTACATCTGTATCTTATTGTTTGATCATGTCACTCTTTTCTTATTGTATAATAAATATATACCTTTGTAGCTCAAATGAAGGACCATGTCAATATTTTACTTGCTGCTTTTATTGTGCTGCTTAAATGGAAGTAAGCTACCCATTTCAATATGTAGATTATATATATTCAATAAACCAGGACATTAACATGTATTATAACAGTGAAATAAGGTGCTTCAAGAGTTATAACACTCACATTACATTGCATGTTGTGCAATTCAAATAAAGTATCACTTTCATAAGCCCTTTTTCAAGTGTTTGCAGTGTTTCATCACATTTGCTTCAATACAGAGTAATAACACACTGAAAGTAAACAGTAAACAGCTTTATTAAAAAGTACAGCTATAGTAAAATGTACAGGTATGCCTTTTCTGTCAATTTAAAAAATTCAAACAAAAATCTCTCTCTCTCTCTCTCTCTCTCTCTCTCTCTCTCTCTATATATATATATATATATATATATATATATATATAGAGAGAGAGAGAGATTTACATGTTGCTGTATATTTTAGATATACATTCAGTTTTGTGTATAAGTGTTTGATCAATGTTTTTCTTTTCTTCTTTTAAAGAAAAATAAGTTAAACATTCAGAATTTGAACCTTTTCACATCATGGAAAAGTCTGCGTAGAACACCATTGTGATGTCTTCTGCCTACCCAATGATTTCACTCAATTATTTTCAAATGTTGTCAAAGTAACTTTGTGAGGTTCCCTCGATGGCACCATACCTACAACTTAAGTTTGCCATGCCCACTCTAAATGCTGAGTATGAGCAGTGTTTCCTCATATATATATATATATATATATATATATATATATAAAGAAGTTACTTTGACAACATTTGAAAATAATTGAGTGGAATCATTCGGTAGGCAGAAGACATCACAATGGTGTTCTAGACAGACTTTTGTTATATATATATAAAAGATTCTGTAGGTCAAAGTCATTGCACTTTTAATCAAACCTAACAAATGTTTCTGTTCGTATATTTTCAATAGTAAACAAAATAATGGGCTGGATTAAATTTGACCCACCCGCTAATAGCAAACTACAAACCTGTACATCATAGTCGTTACATTTACGATTAGAAGAAAGTGGCATCTTAGTGAAAATGCAGCCGCAACTGAGTACAGTTCTATTAGCGTGTGGGTCAAAATTTTGATTTAATCCGTCCCAATATCAACATTAAAAAAGCTTTGCAAGAGACCAACATGTGATGTAGAGAAAAAATAAACATTTGAAAAAAAACATGTAATTATCTATTTTGATTAGTAAATCCAATTACGTTTTTACAGGGGGAAAGTTTTACTATAAGATTTTCAGTATTCATTTAAACTTGTACAGTATTGGAAGAATTTGAAACAGGCAATAGAGAAGTCATGGGGTGACTTTCCACAGAAGTAATTGCTTCCGGAGCAGCTATTTTTAATTCTGCAATGGGTGCTGTTCAAGAGATTGTGTTACGATCCACACCAACATTTTCAAAGGCTTTTGCCGTTGATGTACATTTCTGAAACTCATGGAAAGCCTTCTTGTAATGGTGAATAACTCCACTGATGATTGTTACTACAGAAAACAACAAATACTTTCTGGCATAACTGTACATTTTTCAAGAAATATAATAGTTATATTTATATTAGTTTTAAGATTCTCCTATCATGGCAACAGAGTGTATTCAAAACAATATATTATTTGCACACTGAAACGAGGTTAGTATTTTAATTATTTAAAATGTTATTTTCCATGTGAAATGAATTGAAACATTTAACAAATAAAAAAATAAGATATTTTAGTTTTAATTCGAAAAAAGTTATAAAAACTATTTGTGTATGTCTAGAAGGGTATTTATACACATTCCAACACCCAGGGTGGTATAGATGGTAAAAACTATTTATGCATCCAATCAAATTGCTTGTTCAGTGCTTCATAGACACAGTTGAGATTTTTGTTTCTTATTTTCTTTTCCCTTTGTGGTTTTCTATGGTTTGTCTTGGTCTTCTTTGCCTTATGCTTCCTTTTCTGAGTGAAGTGAAGAGACTTCACTTTCCTCTAACTCATGAGAAAAAATCTTGATGCTCATAGATTCAGCCAGAGAACCTGTAAAATCAATTAAAAAATATAAATATATTTCTGTTATTTACTTAACATCAGACATAGATAATAGTATAACGATATATAGTACTTCTTAGTACTCCACACCAAAGACTGATCCTCAAATTGGAACATTCCAAATTGGACATTCAGGGTAATGCAAGTAGATGGATTATGAACTGGTTGATGTGTAGGAAACAGAGGGTGTCGATTAGAGGAGTTGCTTCTAACTGGAGTGAGGTTGTTAGTGGAGTTCCACAGGTGGTCCTTTTAAAATCACATTTTTATTTCTTCAAAAATACATAATATAACAAGTAAGAACATAATAAAGTGTACAAACAAGAGGGAGCCATTTGACCCATCATGCTCATTTGGTGTCCATTAATAACTGAGTGATCCAAGGATGCTAACCAGTCTATTTTTAAATGTTCCCAAATTTTCAGCTTCAACCACATCGCTGGGGAGTTTGTTCCAGATTGTGACAACTCTCTGTGTGAAGAAGTGTCTCCTGTTTTCCATCTTGAATTTCATTTCCATTTGTGTCCCTGCTGATCTGGAAAAGCTCCTCTGGTTTGATGTGGTCGATGCCTTTCAAGATTTTGAAGACTTGGATCAGGTCCCCACGTAGTGTCCTCTGTTCCAGGGTGAAAAGGTTCAGTCAGTCTCTCAGTAGGACATTCCCTTCAGACCTGGAATAAGTCTGGTTGCTCTCCTCTGAACTGCCTCTAGAGCAGCAATATCTTTCTTGAAGTGTGGAGCCCTGAACTGTACACAGTATCCAGATGAGCTCTAACTAGTGCATTGTACAGTCTGAACATTACAGCCCTTGTTTTAAATTCTACACTTTTCACAATATACCCTAACATCCTGTTTGCCTTTTTTATTGCTTCCCCACATTGTTTGGATGGAGAAAGTGAGGAATCCACATAGACTCCTAGGTCTTTCTCATGCGTTACTTCATCAAGTTCTATTCCTCCCATAGTGTAATTATAGTGGACATTTTTGTTACCTGCATGTAATACCTTGCACTTGTCCACATTGAATTTCATCTGCCAGGTGTCGGCCCACAACTGAATATTGTTCTAAGTCCCTCTGAATAGCCTGTGCTGCCGAGATTGTATCTGCTGAGCCACCTATTTTAGTATCATCAGCAATTTTGACAAGTTTTGCTAACTATCCCAGAGTCCAGATCATTAATATAGATTAGAAAAAGCAAAGGCCCTAGTACTGATCCCTGTGGAACTCCACTAACAACCTCACTCCAGTTAGAAGAGACTCTTCTAATCGACACTCTCTGTTTCCTATACATCAACCAGTTCATAATCCATCTACTTACATTACCCTGAATGCCTACAACTTCCAATTTGAGGATCAGTCTTTGGTGTGGAACTGTTGTGTCAGTCATCCTGGGAAGGCGCTGGAGTGTGGATCCAGGTGCAGGGCTATCAGGGAAGAAGGGAAAACAGATACAGGGATAGGAGTTTGGCAAACTAGATTAATGGGGAGATCCAGAAGTCATAATCAGGGATGTAGGCTAGAGGTCAATCGAACGGAGTAACAGAGCCATGTAGAGAATCCAAAATACAAACTCAAAAAAGCCAGGCAGGGTCAAAACACAGGATTAGCTAACAGGGTAGAATGTTCAGAAAACTAATCACAAGAGAACTAGACTTCGCAACAAGTGTATGGAGACGGAGGTTTAAATACAAGGACTAAAGATGAGGGAGATAAGGGTCAGGTGAGGTGATTTGATTGAATGATTAGGAGAATCAGGAAAAGAACTGAAAAGCTGGAGCGCGGGAGACATCTAGTGGTGAGGTTGAAAACTGCAGGCCTGACATTACCCCCCTCCATGCAAATGACCCCGGCGCAGTAGACTGTCGGCGACGTGGATGATCGCAGGGTCAGGTAGCAGGAGCCTCCGGGTGGTCGCTGAGAAAGGAGGCAATAAGAGAGGGGTCAAGGATGTCCGAAGCTGGTACCCAGGAGCGTTCCTCAGGCCCATACCCCTCCCAATCCACCAGAGACTGGAGGCGGCCATTGCGGCAAACAGCATAAGCTGGACCATCTGCCAGATCCAAGGGAGGAGGCGGTGCCGTGCGGGGACTGACATGTGACTCGGACAGAATACAAGGGTCAGGTAAGGCAGGATTCAATAAGGAAACATGGAATATTGGAGCAATCCGGTATGTAGGAGGTAGATCAAGACGGTAAGAAACAGGATTAATTTGGCCCAGGATTTTAAAAGGACCAATATAGCGGGGGGGTGAGTTTCTTTGAAGGAAGTTTGAGTTTAATATGCCTGGTCAAGAGCCACACTTCCTGTCCAGGTTGATAGTGCGGAGCCGGACATCTATGCCTGCATCTTTTGGTGACGGATTGCACGATTTAGTCATGTGTGTGCTGTCTGCCAAATTGTAACACTGCAGTGAAACCAGTCATCTACCGAAGGAATATCGGTGGCTCCCTCGGACCAAGAGAACAGGGATGGCTGGTATCCTAGAACACATTGAAACAGTGATAAACCAGTGGAAGCATTAATTAAAGAATTTTGGGCGTATTCTGCCCAAGTATTTGCTCCAGTCCTGCTGATTTTTGCTACAGTATGTTCTCAGGTACCTTCCGATCTCTTGGTGGAGACACTTTGTCTGTCCATTGGACTGCGGTTGGTATCCTGAAGAGAGATTGCTGTTGATGTTAAGTGATTTGAAGAAGGCAGACCATACTCGTGAGGTGAATTGGGGACCCCTATTGGAAACAATCTCTTGTGGTAGCCCATAGAGTCGAAACACCCAGTTGAACAAGAATTTTGCCATGTCGAGAGCTGTGGGGAAACCTTTGAGAGAAATCAGTCTGCAAGGTTTTGAAAAGCAGTCTATGGCAACCAGTACAGTAGTGTATCCTTTTGAATTGGGAAGGTCAGTAATAAAATCAGTTGCTATATGAGACCAGGGCTGATGGGGTATTGGGAGAGGTTGTAGAAGACCGCCAGTGAGCTGATGGGAGGACTTGGCTTGGGCACATGCAGGTGACAAAACGTGCAATGTCTTTATTCATGGAAGACCACCAGAATCTTTTTTGAATCAGTGCAGTGGTGCAGTGAATTCCAGGATGTCCTGATGCAGGTGATATGTGAAACCAATGAATGAGCCTGGACCTAAGGAGATGGGAATGAAAGTATGGGAGGAAGGAAAATTAGAAGGTGCTGGCTCTGTGCTCTGTGCCTGATGAATTTGATTCACGATATTCCATTGAATAGGAGCCAAGACACGTTGGTGGGAGTATGGGCTCACTATACATGGAGTGAGTTTCGGAGTCATATTGACTTGATAGGGCATCAGCTTTTGTGTTCTTCAATCCAGGATGGTAGCTAATTGTGAAATTGAACCGGGTGAAAAATAGAGCCCAGCAGGCTTGACAGGGATTCAGACGATTACCGATATCGTATTTATGTTCGGCAGCAGAGACTTTCCGAGAAAAGAAGGCACAGGGATGGAGCTTTGAAGGTGAGCTGTGTCTTTGAGAGAGCACGGCCCCTACTCCCCATTCTGAAGCATCCACCTTGACAATGAAGGGGAGATTGGGGTTGGGATGTTTTAGAATAGGTGCAGTGGTAAAAAGAGACTTGAGTCGATGAAAGGCATCCTTGGCAGAGGTACTCCAGGACAGGGTGCGTGTGCATCCTTTAAGAAGAGAAGTCAGTGGAGTGGCAACGGAGCTGAAATTTCTGATGAAGCGTCTATAGAAATTTGCAAAACCCAGAAATCGTTGTAAATCCTTGACAGTCCATGGTGTGGGCCAGTCGGTAACTGCTTTGACCTTCTAATCCATATGAACGCCATCGGCATCAATGATGTAGCCCAGGAATCCGATACTCTGGCGATGAAATTCACACTTCTTCGCTTTTACAAACAAGAGGTCAGATAAACGGCATTGAAGAACCTGGCGTACATGGGAGATATGTTTAGAAAATGAGGGAGAGAAAATCAAGATGTCATCTTATGTAGACAATGACAAATTTATTCAGAAAATGGCTCAACACCTCATTCACAAATGCCTGGAAGACAGAGGAAGCGTTCACTAGTCCAAAAGACATAACCAGATATTCATAGTGGCCACTAGTCATAATAAACACAATCTTCTATTCATCACCCTTCCTGATACGGATAATATTGTAGGCACTTTGTAGATCTAGTTTAGTGAAAAAACGAGCTCCATGAACTTGCTGGCCGGAGGCTGGAGTCCTCCATCCTTCTTGGTAATGAAGAAAAAACTCTCGGCAGCGGGTGATGTGGAGGGGGGTATAATGCCTAATTCCAGAGCCTCTTTGATGTAATCTTCCATGGCTTGCCCCTCGGGATGGGAAAGTCGATTAATCTGGCCCCTGGGAGGAGAAGTGCTGGAGAGAATATCTATAGCTCAATCCCATGGTTGTTGTGGTGGAAATTGGGAGGCTAGGGATTTATTAAACACGGCTGTTAAGTCCTGATATTCTGAGGGCACATCGATAGGTGCAGAAAGGAGGGGACTTTCGATGTGTGTGGCTCTACAGAGTGGAGATATGCAGTGGTCAAAACAATGACGTCCCCAGGAGATAATGTCACCCTCTGTCCAGGAGATGATAGGGTTGTGATGAATAAGCCATGGAAGCCCCAGGATGATTTTGGCTCCAGGAGAATCTATGACCAGCAGAGGGAGCAGTTCTGAATGCAAGAGGCCGATGTGCAGGGCGACTGGGGTGGTCTGATAGGGTGATTATCAATTGCTTTTACCCGGAGTGGAGGTTTACATGGAGAAAAACAGTAATTAGAGCCCGTTCGTCCCATCTGCTAGCAGCAGCCAGGGTTCTGAATTTCAAAGCATAATCTGCTGCAGAACTGTTGCCCTGGCGTAGAACAAGAAGCTGCTCCCCTGCATCCTTTCCTTTGGCCAGATAATTGAATACCTCTCTAAAGTGGGAAAGAAAAGCAGAGGGAGATCTTGTTATTGTTCCATGCTGGGTACAGATGGCCGATGCCTACTGCAAGGCTTTACCAGTCAAAAGTGTGATTATGAAAGCAATCTTTGACGCCTCCGTAGGGAAAGCAGATGCCTGGTGGGAAAAATATAAAGAATACTGTAAAAGGAACCCTTCACAACGATCCGGGGAGCCGTTGAATTTAGTTGGGACAATGAGGCATACTGGTCTTGTCTCCACAGGTGGAGCTTCCACAGCAGGAGGTACAGCGGGAGCTGGGGTCGCCCAAAGGGATAGGACAAGCTGGTTAAGGGTGTTTGAGATTTCCTTTTGCATAGTCTCATGTTTACCCAGCATGATCCCCTAGTCCGTCACAGCTGTGGTGATGTCAGCATGCCCCGCTGGATCCACCAAATTCGCGAAGTCTTCTGTCGCGTCAATCATCCTGGGAAGGAGCTACTGTATGGATCCAGGTGCAGGACTATCGGGGAAGGGAAAACAGGGACAGGGATAGGAGTTTGGCAAACTAGATTAATGGGGAGATCCAGAAGTCGTAATCAGGGAGGTAGGCTAGAGGTCAATCGAACCGAGTAACAGAGCCACATAGAGAATCCAAAATGCAAAGTCCAAAAAGCCAGGCAGGGTCAAAACACAGGATTAGCTAACAGGGTAGAATGCTCTTAAAAGTAATCACAAGAGAACTAGACTTCACAACAAGTGTTTGGAGATACAAGTGTTTAAACACAAGGACTAAAGAGGAGGGAGATAAGGGTCAGGTGAGGTGATTTGATAAAATGATTGGGTGAATCAGGAAAAGAACTGAAAAGCTGGAGGGTGGGAGACATCTAGTGGTGAGTTGAAAACTGCAGGCCTGACAGAAACCTTATCAAAAGTTTTTGAAAATCTAGTATATCATATCATATGCTTTGATAATGCAGGTGAGACTGATTGGCCTGTAATTTCCTGGCTCAGTTTTGTCCCTTTTCTTGTGGTTTGGTATGACATTTGCCGTCTTCCAGTCAGTGGGCACATCCCCTGTTCTAAGTGTCATTTGGGATATTTGAGTTAGTGGCCTATTAAATAATTTCCCTCATTTCTTTAAGTACTGTTGGAAATATACCATCTGGCCCAGGTGATTTGTTTGTTTTTAATTCTGCTAGTCCCTTTAGTACCTCCTCCTCATTTATCCTGATCTCTCTTAGGGTTTGACTGGACTGATTGTTATCCGTTTTTTCTTTTGTAAAAACCTCTGTGAAATACGTGTTCATAACATTTGCGACATCTTGTTTGTTTTCCAAGATACTTCAATTTTTGCCCTTTAATGGTTTCACTTCCTCCTTTATTGATATCTTGCTGTCCAAGAGCTGTTTCTTTCAATTTCCCTCTTTGCTTTCCTGATCCCTTTCTTAAGATCTCTTCGCAGTTTAACATATTCTATGTATTTTGTTTAATCTCTATCCCTTTTGTATGCGCTATACAACATTTTCTTTCTCTTGATAATTTTTTTGCATACTTCTATTAAACCATTTTGGGCAATGTTTTTTGGTCCTCAATTTGCTATGTTTTGGTACAAATTTCTTCTAACCCTCAAGTAGTATATTCTTAAAATATAACCATCCATTTTCAGATGAATCTGTATCCAGTGTGCTCCAGTCTACCTCTTCTAAGTGTCGCCTCATACCTTCAAGGTTTGCTTTTCTAAAATTGTAGACCATTGATTTAGACTTGGGGCCAGATTAAATCAAAACTTTGACCCACCCACTAATCTATACATAGTAGGGGTTACATTTATGACTAGAAGAAAGTGGCTGCCTCATACCCTCAAGGTTTGCTTTTCTAAAATTGTAGAGCATTGTTTTAGACTTGGTCCTTGTTTTTTGAAAGCATATTGTGATCACAGTTTGCCATTGGTTCTCTAACTAGTGTCCCTCTGACTCTGTCTTGGTCATTTGAAAAGATCAAGGTAATGCATGAGCTCTCTCTGGTTGGTTCCCTGACAAATTTAATTAGAAAGCAGTCATTTACCATCTCAACCATTTATATTTCTGCTTCTGTAGTCCCAACTGTGTCTTTCCCAGTCTATGTTTAGGAAATTGAAATCCCCATTATAACAGCCACATCCTTGCTACATGCAGTCCTGATTACACTGTACAATGCAAAATCTTTCTGAATATCTGAGTTGGGTGGTCTGTAACACACTCCTACCGCTAATCCTCCAGATCTTTTATTCAGAAGTTTAACCCACAAAGATTCTGTTTCGTTACTAGGATCTAAGGATCCTCTTCGATTTTGCCTGTCTCTCTTAAACTGTGTGTATCCTTTCAACTTGTATTCATCCCCATCATTTTCTGTAAGCCATGTTTCTGTCACTCCTACAACATCATAGTCACATGCCAGCACTGTGGCTTCTAGGTCTAACATCTTGTTCCTTATACTCCTGGCATTGAGGAACAAACATTTCAGGACTTTCCTACTAGCAGTTTCCCTTGGTTTTCTTTCCTTAGTGGAACATCTCCCATTGCCAGAGCTCCCTGCCCCCCTGGTCCCTAGTTTAAAAGATTCTCAATTACTCTGCACATACGCTCTCCCAATGCATTAGACCCCCTTCTGTTTAGATGTAGTTCGTCCGGTTTGTACAGGTCTCATCTATCTCAGAAGAAAGACCAATGCTCAATAAACCTAAAACCCTCTTCCCTACACTAAGATTTCAACCACGTGTTAAACTTTCTAATCTCAGCCCGTCTCCCTGGCCATGCACGTGGTACCGGACATATTTAGGAGAAAACTACCATGGAGGTTCTGCTCTTTAGTATCTTTCCTATCTCTTTAAATTTGTCTTGCAGAAGCTCTGCCCTACCTTTTTCTATGCCATTGGTTCCAATGTGGACCATGACCAGTGGATTCCCTCCGGCTTTGGCCAGTAGCCTGTTTACTAATTTAGGGAGATCTGCGTGCACATCTCTCTCATAGGTTGATTGATCAATTCTTCTATATCACTAATACAGTGCAGATCAACAAGCTGGGCCTCAAGATCACGGACCTTGATCTCTAGGATTTCAACATGCTGACAATGTTCACAAATTAAATCTTCTTGGATGAGTTCATCCAGGAAGGCAATCATTCTGCAAACCTGACACTGTAGTGGCCACATGCTTCTAAATGTTACAGTTTTTTCAGTCTCTTGGTTTATGTCCCCTGGTCAACTGCTTAACTTTTTGTCTCAGAGAAACAGCGCAGCTCAACAGCAGCTTTAAGTAGCTTTTATCTACCTGCCATCAATTCACACCTAACTGGCTCCACCTGGAACAGAATTCCTGCTAGTCCTTGACTAAATCTCCTTTCTACAGCCTATTTACTTTCACCAACTCAGCAGCTGAGCTGAATTTACACACAAGGTTAACTTCCCAACTTAACTTTGTTAAAACAAAATGAGCAATGACTGGTCTGAAACTAGGAAAACAACAAGATGGCTGCCTCTCATCTGTACTGTCCTGTGTCTGTCTGTGGCAACTTGTAAATACTTCTGATTACCTTACTTCTCAATAGTTGCTTTAAGTAGCTTTTTTCTACCTGCTAAAAAGTAATTGAAACCCTGCATTGCTTTATGCTCGAAATATTACATGATGGTTCAATTAAACAATATCCCATACATAAATATTTTTGCAGACAATACTGTGTGTACGTATATATGTGTGTATTTATATATAAACCATATTCTAATTTTCCAGATTTCTCAGCAAGAGAATACAATTTTACATAAACATACCTGAAAGACTCTTATTAAGTTGCAGCTGCAGAATGTCTTTTTCAGCCTTAAGGTCCTTTATTGTGTGTTCCATAATTTTATTTTTAATTCTTTCACCCTGCAGTTCTGCTCTTAATTTTAATTCTCCATTGAAGCAGTAGGAGACATAATAGTGACATATCCAGAACAATTATTTTACTGGTGACTAATTGTATTGTTACAGGAATGTGCAGTTATTATATTAAGATGTGTGTGTGTGTGTGTGTGTGTGTGTGTGAGAGAGAGAGCAGGTATGCAAAGGTATGCATGAATAAGATATCATAATATGGTTGTTACTACTACTACTACTACTACTACTACTACTACTACTACTACTACTACTACTACTACTAATAATAATAATAATAATTAGTAGGCACAACTGAGTAATTTATTTGAACCAGAGGAAGTTTAATAATGTTCCTTGATGCATACAGATCATTTGTGCATTGCAGAATTTAGACACAGGGAAACATATGTATTCAATTAAATAAATAGAGAACAGCATCAGTTGCTATTGGTTCGATATTCTTCAATTCTCACAGTCCCCTTACAAGCTGGCTGGAATTCATGTACAGGTTTGAAAATTGAATTTGTTTCCTAAAACATAATAGTAATATAAGTTCATCAGTTCACCTTTGATGAATTTATATAGTGTGTCTATTGAAACTTTGATTTCGTAGCTTGTGTGATTGTAAACCAAATTAATAGCATTAGGGTGAATGACCAAGTGGCATGATTTTTTGCCTAAATCTTATGAATTTTTAAATAAATGCTATTTATTTAATTGGTGTGAAAGGTTCTTCCAAGGTCGGATACTCTGTCAGATAGACATGATGGAAGATGGAATTGCTGGCAGTTCATTGGCACTGACCAGAATGGCTAAAAAGATAAGAATGGTCAATGTTTTGTATAAGATCTAATGTTGGCATAGATTATGTAGTACACACAATAAGATTATACACTCACCTAAAGGATTATTAGGAACACCTGTTCAATTTCTCATTAATGCAATTATCTAATCAACCAATCACATGGCAGTCGCTTCAATGCATTTAGGGGTGTGGTCCTGGTCAAGACAATCTCCTGAACTCCAAACTGAATGTCTGAATGGGAAAGAAAGGTGATTTAAGCAATTTTGAGCGTGGCATGGTTGTTGGTGCCAGACGGGCCGGTCTGAGTATTTCACAATCTGCTCAGTTACTGGGATTTTCACGCACAACCATTTCTAGGGTTTACAAAGAATGGTGTGAAAAGGGAAAAACATCCAGTATGCGGCAGTCCTGTGGGCGAAAATGCCTTGTTGATGCTAGAGGTCAGAGGAGAATGGGCCGACTGATTCAAGCTGATAGAAGAGCAACTTTGACTGAAATAACCACTCGTTACAACCGAGGTATGCAGCAAAGCATGTGTGAAGCCACAGCACGTACAACCTTGAGGCGGATGGGCTACAACAGCAGAAGACCCCACCGGGTACCACTCATCTCCACTACAAATAGGAAAAAGAGGCTACAATTTGCACAAGCTCACCAAAATTGGACAGTTGAAGACTGGAAAAATGTTGCCTGGTCTGATGAGTCTCGATTTCTGTTGAGACATTCAGATGGTAGAGTCAGAATTTGGCGTAAACAGAATGAGAACATGGATCCATCATGCCTTGTTACCACTGTGCAGGCTGGTGGTGGTGGTGTAATGGTGTGGGGGATGTTTTCTTGGCATACTTTAGGCCCCTTTGTGCCAATTGGGCATCGTTTAAATGCCACGGCCTACCTGAGCATTGTTTCTGACCATGTCCATCCCTTTATGACCACCATGTACCCATCCTCTGATGGCTACTTCCAGCAGGATAATGCACCATGTCACAAAGGTCGAATCATTTCAAATTGGTTTCTTGAACATGACAATGAGTTCACTGTACTAAACTGGCCCCCACAGTCACCAGATCTCAACCCAATAGAGCGTCTTTGGGATGTGGTGGAACGGGAGCTTCGTGCCCTGGATGTGCATCCCACAAATCTCCATCAACTGCAAGATGCTATCCTATCCATATGGGCCAACATTTCTAAAGAATGCTTTCAGCACCTTGTTGAATCAATGCCACGTAGAATTAAGGCAGTTCTGAAGGCGAAAGGGGGTCAAACACAGTATTAGTATGGTGTTCCTAATAATCCTTTAGGTGAGTGTATATAATAATAACAAGCTGTTCAGAGGCTTAAGAGGCATGGTATGAGAGTTGGTGGTCCTTGCCATTTTGTTGTCTTGGATGAGAGCAAATTTGCAAAAGAAAGGTATGTTCAATAATTATGGATTTATCCATAATTCAAAATCTCCAAATGACCATGTATCATGCACACAAATATTTACAGAATTGTTGTCAAATATAATTAAATATCTTTATCTTTAATACATATATATGTATACAAAATTTGGTATAACAGGTATATAGAGTGTATTATTATGGAACACATTTTCACTCATATTTTCATTGTTTTAATCTTTGCCTTGAATATGCTTAACATGGTATTCCTTTAATTTGTATGATGTATAAACCATACACGTTTTACAGTTAATATGTTCTCTATATTTTCAGTATGCCTGTGGCAAATTTGGAAACACATGGCGGAGAGACAGGAAATGGATCTTTTGCATCCTGGAAGTTGACGCTACATCAAGGAACCTATCCTAAAACTCTCCTGCCCCTAATTTGCAGCCATTCTTAGTGATGAATGGCATACTTACATGAGAGTGCTTCACCAACTTGGCTACTGTCATTACCCTTTGTAAATCATGGCACTTTGTAAATCCAATCAGTGGGGCTCATACTCAATGTTTAGAGCTGGCATGGCAAACCTTTAAGTTGTACGTATGGCACCATCGAGGGAACCTCACAAAGAAGTTACTTTGACAACATTTAAAAATAATTGAGTGAAATCATTGGGTAGGCAGAAGACATCACAATGGTGTTCTAGGCAGACTTTTCCATTATGTGAAAAGGTTCAAATTCTGAATGTATAACTTATTTTACTTTAAAAGAAGAAAAGAAAAACACTGATCAAACATTTGTTAGGTCTGATTAAAAGGGCAATGACTCTGACCTACACAAAACTGAATGCATATCTAAAAAATACAGCAACATGTAAATCTCTCTATATATTTTTGTTAGTATTTTTTACATTGACAGAAAAGGCCTACCTGTACATTTTACTATGGCAAACAAACCTTTTTATTTTGTAATAAAGCTGTTTACTTTCACTGGTGTTCAGTGTGTTATTACTTTGTATTGAAGCAAATAACACTGGGAAAAGGGCTTATGAAAGTGATACGACCTATAATATTTATGTCACTTTATTTTAATTGCACAAAATACTTCATAGCAATGTAATGTGAGTGTTATAACTCTTGAAGCACCTTATACCACTGTTATAATGTTAATGTCCTGGTTTATTGAATATACATAATCTACAGTGAGGGAAAAAAGTATTTGATCCCCTGCTGATTTTGTACGTTTGCCCACTGACAAAGAAATGATCAGTCTATAATTTTAATGGTAGGTGTATTTTAACAGTGAGAGACAGAATAACAACAAAAAAATCCAGAAAAACGCATTTCAAAAAAGTTATAAATTGATTTGCATGTTAAGGGGGGAAATAAGTATTTGACCCCTTCGACTTAGTACTTGGTGGCAAAACCCTTGTTGGCAATCACAGAGGTCAGACATTTCTTGTAGTTGGCCACCAGGTTTGCACACATCTCAGGAGGGATTTTGTCCCACTCCTCTTTGCAGATCCTCTCCAAGTCATTAAGGTTTCGAGGCTGACGTTTGGCAACTTGAACCTTCAGCTCCCTCCACAGATTTTCTATGGGATTAAGGTCTGGAGACTGGCTAGGCCACTCCAGGACCTTAATGTGCTTCTTCTTGAGCCACTCCTTTGTTGCCTTGGCTGTGTGTTTTGGGTCATTGTCATGCTGGAATACCATCCACGACCCATTTTCAATGCCCTGACTGAGGGAAGGAGGTTCTCACCCAAGATTTGACGGCACATGGCCCCGTCCATCGTCCCTTTGATGCGGTGCAGTTGTCCTGTCCCCTTAGCAGAAAAACACCCCCAAAGCATAATGTTTCCACCTCCATGTTTGACGGTTGGGATGCTGTTCTTGGGGTCATTCCTCCTCCTCCAAACACGGCGAGTTGAGTTGATGCCAAAGTGCTCGATTTTGGTCTCATCTGACCACAACACTTTCACCCAGTTCTCCTCTGAATCATTCAGATGTTGGCAAACTTCAGACGGGCCTGTACATGTGCTTTCTTGAGCAGGGGGACCTTGCGGGCGCTGCAGGATTTCAGTCCTTCACGGCGTAGTGTGTTACCAATTGTTTTCTTGGTGACTATGGTCCCAGCTGCCTTGAGATCATTAACAAGATGCTCCCGTGTAGTTCTGGGCTGATTCCTCACCGTTCTCATGATCATTGAAACTCCACGAGGTGAAATCTTGCAAGGAGCCCCAGACCGAGGAAGACTGACAGTTATTTTGTGTTTCTTCCATTTGCGAATAATCGCACCAACTGTTGTCACCTTCTCACCAAGCTGCTTGGCGATGGTCTTGTAGCCCATTCCAGCCTTGTGTAGGTCTACAATCTTGTCCCTGACATCCTTGGACAGCTCTTTGGTCTTGGTCATGGTGGAGAGTTTGGAGAGTGCTCCTAATCTCAGCTCGTTACCTGTATAAAAGACACCTGGGAGCCAGAAATCTTGCTGATTGATAGGGGATCAAATACTTATTTCCCTCAATAACATGCAAATCAATTTATAACTTTTTTGAAATGCGTTTTTTTTTTTTTTTTTTTGTTATTCTGTCTCTCACTGTTAAAATACACCCACCATTAAAATTATAGACTGATCATTTCTTTGTCAGTGGGCAAACGTACAAAATCAACAGGGGATCAAATACTTTTTTCCCTCACTGTACATATTGAAATGGGTAGCTTACTTCCATTTAAGCAGCACAAAAAAGCAGCACGTAAAAGATTGACATGGTCCTTCATTTGAGCTACAAAGGTATATATTATAAAATAAGAAAAGAGTGACATGATCACACAATAAGATACAGATGTACATCAATAATCCGTTTAGGTCCACATTGAACAGAACACAATGTTGAGAACAATATGTACTAAGCTGTGCATACATTTTCTTCAATTGAAATCCACACTTTTCTTGGTGTCCTATGACAAGATGTTATGTCCCATGTTTCATAGCAGTTATAACATTATGTCTTATATGTATTTATACCTGCATTATGACGCTTTACCCCCAAAATCAGGAGGAATCATTCTGTGACATGTGGCATGTATGGTTATGTCACACATTTCATATTGAGTGCTGTAATCAGTGTTATGAAAGTCAGTTGGGAAAGTGGTTTTGGCTGGTTATGAATATATTATGGCTGTGTTATGTAGCCTTTATGTAGGCTACATAGAGAGGTGTTCAAATAAAGTGTTACTCCCATGACGACAGTTTTTTTTCCAACAGCAACAAAAAAAAAGCCCCCAAAACAAACTAATAAAACTGTTAAGAATATGCAGACCAAAATCCAGTGATACTCTCTCCTGCCTCAGTAGGTTAGGCACATTTGTAAGAAGTCTCCAAAGGCGAAATATTTGAAAACAGTGTTAATTTAAACCAGTTGCATCAGTACTGTATATAGTGACTTTAATGCGAACTCAAGTGCAGTGGAACCCAAACGAAACATTGTCTCTCCTGGACCAGGAGTGAGTATTTAATGACATAACATAAGAAAAAGACATCAGATATTCTAGCAAATAGCCCCACTGTTATCTGGTTGGAGATTTCCCGGTGGTATTGTAGTTTTATTTTGTGTTTGTTGTTGTATTGTGATTGTATCATGAACCATGTAATTCTCTACATATGGACCTGTCAAGAGCTTCAGTCTCAAAATTAAATGACAATTTATTCGACATACTTGCTTACATACTCCAGATGTTGCTTTCGTCTGTCAAGGTTGAAGCGAACATTCATTCAGTAATACTGGTGTGGTGTTTTTTGGTGGGAAAGGTCAGTCATTACAGTAGCACAAATTATTCAAATTTATCACTGTTCTAAACAAAACTGAAGTAGCACTGAATATGGTATACAGAGAAACACTTGATGGCTCTGTACAGCAATGCATTATTGCTAACCTCAAACACTCAACCACAAAACAGGCTGAACACTAAATGAAGCTTATTCCAGGAAACATCAGTCTTCTGGCGGAAGTTCCTTTCAACGTTTGACATAAACACAAGTATCAGAAAGGATTACCAGAAAATATTAACTTGTGAAAAAAGGGTCTTGCAATAAATATACTGCACATATTGTCCATTGTACAGGAAAATCCTCAAATGCATTTGTGTCTTGATTCCCTTTACAAATACCAGTACCTCTTAGAGACTATAAACAATCCTATTTAATTTCAAGAACACATGTAGACTGTTTGAAAACCCTGGTTTAATGGATATCTTTGGTGAAAAAATATTAAAAAGCAACACAATACTTCTAACATTGCTGATATTTCACATCTTGATTAAAAAAACGTAGGGATTGAGCAAAATGGGTTTCAAAGCAGCTGCTTTTTGAAAATTGAATCGAAAGTCACTGCGGAGCTGCATTGAAGCTGACAAATTGTCAGGCATAATTTCCTTATAGATTCTTTGCTGGAATGTATTATCCATCTCTGTAACGTGGAGCTATTTTTCTGGAGTATTTCACCTATAATGTAACCCCTCAGCAGACAAACAACAACAATCTCTCTCTCTCTATATACATATATATTTAAGGATTTCACCTTTTATGAAAGAATCTTTTCAAGCAATGCTGCACAGAAAGCAAACCATCATGTCATGTTGTGACCAGTTACTTCTTGTCTCCCTTTTGTACAAACAATAGTTTGAGAGTCTGGCAGCAACGATGTACATGATTCTGCAGGTTGACATTGGAGGCAAACTATTAAAATCTGCAGACACACCGATCTTGGGAGAGAACAGCTATTCTCTAGCGAATTGTGTCTCTGACAAGCCTCTGCGGAATCACTTATAAAGGCAGTAAACAAGGAAGAAGTATTTCATTGTGTCCATCTCAAGATTATGTTTGCAGTAAAATTCACTCGTTTCACAAGAAAAAAATATATTTTTTTATGATTTCAAGCAATATGACTTAAGCAAGCACTAAACTAATGTATGGCTTTTCAACCTCCTCAATCCTCAGATATTTCATTGACACCTTAATGTAGTAGATACTTTAGAACTTCAATTAAGATGTCTATATGGTCATTGAGCTAGAACAAAACCAGAAGATATGGGAAATGGTCCTTGGAAGGTCTTTTGCAAACTCACATAAGAACTGGACTTTCTAGAAAGAAAGGGGGATTGAAGATTTTTTCCAACTCAAATTTGAGGGATTACAGTCTTCCTTTGTATAAATACCCCAACCATTGCTTTCAGTACGAGTCAATACACTGTTGCACCGTAGTCAAAGCTTTGTGTACTTTTAATTAAATTAAAGTCATTGTCATACGTTAAGCATTTCAACATTATATAACAGTCTGCACAAGTGAAAAGAAGACTTTCAAAGCAGCGATTTGCTCTTTGTATCTGAAAAGTACTTGCAAGTAGCCAGGGAAACCACAATTATTTGTTGCCTTTTCCTTTGAGAAGTTTACAAGGCATAAGCAGAGGATATTATGGGTCAAATTTAAAGTGCTTTTCTCTTCCTATGTGCCTAATGTCCCTGAGGCAGACTCAATACAAGACACTCCCATATCCCTGTGGACACCCCCCCACCCCCAGCTAACTGTAAATTGCAGTGTCACATTAAGGAAACCAAGTTAAAAATCAGTTGTTTTGTTTTGTGTTGTTCTAAGCATCTTTCAAAAGGAGGTACAGGTTAGCAATAGATTCATCTTCCTATATAACTTGACATCCCTATGGGGTAATTTTGAATTTTTAAATTTATTTTTGTAAATCTGCATCAAAGCCAAACTTCAGAAAGTCATGAGAGAAGTGAAAAACAGTTATTGCTTTTTTATTTTTTGTTTTTCAAAAGCACAAGCAAGAGAAATGACAGAAGAGACAGCCAAGAGTAACATGTAAGGCATTCGTTCTGAAATAACATGCAGTTATACCCGCTCGGAGACCGAGGCACAGACTCCCAAACCATTGTGCTCTTTTTCAATCCTCCATTCAGCCATATCAGTGTACCACAGTCCATTCTGTTTGCCCGCTGTAGCCGATAAGGAAAAAAAATAATTTGTAAAAAATGCTGATGGGTTTGTGCATGCATGTGACAACTGTTATTAAGATGCTGTCTCCGATTACCTGTTTTTATGGGAATCCTGGCCTTTCTGCAATACATTTTTATGTATGTGTTATCCAAACCTACTATTCCATATCGGCTTGTTGGATTTTGTTCGCATTTGTGTATGTGTGTCCGTCATTTCTGCCTTTTCTGGCAGTGTAATGTAGCAATGGTTGGCACTTTGCTTGACTCACATGCATCATATGAGAAGTATGGCAGGCTATTGATTGTTTTTATTGAACTAGAGGTAAGCAATTATTCTGGAGTGAGTCCAACATAAAGTGAGTGCTGTTTGGCAGACTAGTGGCAACTTTGCATTAAACACTTTATTTGTTGTTGTTTTTCTGGTGACAAAATATGACAAGTTGATTTCATTTCTCATTCACTGCAACCTCCGGTTTACTTGGCTCCTGTCTTTAAAACCAGGGACTCCCACAGTATACATTGAACAACAAAGTGCAGCAACAATTGCAGCATCAATTATGTAGATAAACACGGCACAAAAACTGGATCATAGCAAAAGTAATTGCTTAGGGACGACAAAACATTATGACATAAACTTACATTTGACAAAGGTATGTTTTAATTAGAGGCAGGTGACATTTTGCAGCACTCCAATCTTACACTGATTTTACTGATATGTAATTTGGATTTTGTGGTTCATAGCTTGGAAAGAAATCAGTAATAGCACAGCACAGTTTATTTCAGGTTTTATAAGCTTTAGGCTCCACTCCTTTAATTAAATTGACACTAATGAAACACAAATGCATTTTAAAAGAGTCTTATTTTAACGCAACATTTGTAACTGTACAATTGTTCTTCACATTAGATAAGAAGCACCAACTATACCACACCTGGTACTGGCTGATACACAGTAGTGTGCAGGGAGTCAAATCCTGAATATCTCAAAATACAATGAAATGGTAGTTTCTATTTCTTGAGGGGAAGACTGCTACAAACAAATGCAACAATACTCTTCAGCTTATTTCCCTTTCCTGAACTGCCAATGCAATCTTTGCTGAGTTTCTGATGAGGTGAATCTTCAAGGTGATACAGCTGCCCGCCTAATGTATATCTAATAAAAACCTTGAAAAACAATTCTGCCTTAATAGCGGGCTTTAAAATTGCAAGCAAAAACCTTTTACTTATTATTTCCCTGAGATCAACTTCTGACTGCCAGATTGAAAAGGCAGAAGGTTTTTGCATAAGTTCAGGCACTTTAAATTAGACTTTTTTTGTATTGATGTTTACTCATGCAGCAAACAATAAATAATACAAGAACAGACAGGCCTTCTGAGACAGGGTCTTCCCAAACTTTTATTCAAAGTCTTTGTAATGAGCCGACTCAAGAGTGAAGGGACATTCTATAAATGTAATGCTTTTCTTATGGTTCTTTAAACAGATGCGTCTATCACATTTCCCCCAAGTAGGCACAGGCTTTTAAACAGTGTCTCGGTGCTTAATTGGATTTCTTGTCTCCATTCCATCTCATGCGCTGTCATTAACATAATCTGTGTGTGCTGAGTGCATAGTCACCCAGATCCTGACAGAGAGAACCACTACATTAAAATAAGTAGCTTTCTCAGACATAACAGAAGTACACAACAATGTCAAGCACATAAACGGAGCATCGGTGGCTGAAACATATGGCCATAAAGAAGTCCAATACATATTATGCAGATGCACTAAAAAATGAAAAAAATACTTGTATGTTCACATCACACTGCTCTCCATACTACTGAAGAATTTTTCATTAGGAAAAAGACGTAGGGCTATATATTTAACATCTCTTTCAAGAGATTTCACTTATCAGTACAGATGTCTTTGTCTCCTTCACAGGATGGGGCTGTTACTTGAAGGTAAGACTCACTCAAGCATCTCCCTTCCTTAATGGGACACTTTGAAGCAGAGAGAGGTGACGCAGGTACAGTTGTTCCAACAGCAGATGGTACTCTTCCCTCTGAAAACACAAACAAGTTACCGTCCCAAGGCCAAGCGTGGTGCTAATAGGGAACTCGGCTAAAGATCACGTTTTTCCCACCAGGCACTGCTGCGGCAGCTGATATCAACCGTGTTTTTGTGTTGTTTCTCCTCCCCAGACAGAAGAGGAGCTCAGATGCCAGTGTCATAGCTAACATCCTTCTGCAGGCCACACACAATCAGGTCCATTTTAAATCCCCACTGGATTATCCTAACAAATGGTCTGCCTCTCGCCCCAGTGCACTCTGGACCTGTGCTCCAGCAGAGTCCCCAGTGTATTTCAGCCAAGGAAGGCTTCATTGCTTCCCTCCCACAAAAGCTGCAATCCTTCACTGTATGATCAATGGGATGGCTTTGACGTTGCTGTGGCGTGCTTGGGGAACCTTGGAACTGATATGATTTTATTTGAAAATGCACTCTTTAATTTGGAGATTAAAGACACTGAAGAAGACTTAACTTGCTTAAATCAGAGGCACCATCTTGGATGGTAAGTTTACAGATGTACAGATGCAGTTAAAACATGTGATGAAGTATGATGCATGATGAATGATGTATGGAAGAAAAAAGTATAGAATCACCCATATTAAATTTTATTCTCTGGTAATAATCTTTTATACAAACTTTCCATGAGTTGCTCTGAAGATGAATAATTGAAAGATGCGCATATATATTTCAACATATTATTTTTTTTCTCAGCTTTTCATATACTTGGCAAGCAGTGTGAAATAAACAATAGTGCTGTCTTATTTATTTATTTTAAAAGCCGTCAAAAGAAGAGTCTAATTTACAAGCAGACCCATATTTCTAAAATGGCTCATTATATATTTGAGAGTAAAATCCCTACCTGTTTTTTATTAATATTAATAATAATATTAACTACCTCATCAGTAGTTGACAAAAACAAACAGAACTAGAACGCGGAGCCCAATTATAATGTAACAATAAATACATAAATTAAAATTGCTTTTCTGAAACAGTATTTGAACTTCAGTTGCATTCTTTCAAAGGAATGAGCTGTCAAATTCAGAGTGACATTCTGTACGCCGAATTTTTAAACAGCATCTGCTATCTTTTTAATCACAGGACTTCCAAAATCGGAGGCTTTGCCAAAGACCGAACAACAAAGACGGGCGCCTGTTTCATGACATTTTTACATGTGTTGATGAAGACTGACCCGACTGAGTAACACAGATATAGCCATGGATAACCAGGTCCAAAACAGGGACCATAACAATGTGTACAGTCATGGAGGAGAGACTATTCCCAATAAGGTTGTCATTTAATGAGAGTGTAAGAGAAGCCAGGACAGAGACACTAAGGGTAAGACAGCTTTATGATGGGATGCATTGTTTTTTTTATGACTGGTCATATTTTTTAAATAATTAATATTGTCTTATAAATGAGAAGAAACACAGCCCACTTACATATCAGATTTATATGATCTTCACACCAGTTATAACATAGTTGTTGGCCATGTATAACCACAATGTGCTACTATCATAATCCAAACTATATTTAATTACTCTTGTTTTTTCTGTCACTGAAATAAATATATATATATATATATATATATATATATATATATATATATATATATATATATATATACACATACATAAATACATAGTTAGTTACATAAATACATACCTACATACATAAACACATACATACACATAAACAAGCTCTCATCCACCCAGTTGTTTTCAACTTTTGTATCTGCACACTGTGTTTATGTTGCAGACTGAACACAAGATTTTGTCTGCAGTTTAATGGACATAAAAAAAAAGAATGTGCGTGACTCCTAACTTGTTTTGAAGTGCCTGAATCTAATGCACAGTCATACTCTGCCTATTTAATAGCCCTTGAAAATCACACCTCCACTCAGAGACTGGCATGCACAAAATCAATTACAAACTAAGTTGGACTGTTTAGTAAAACAATCCACCTACATTTAAGACATGAGCAGACACCAACATAAACGTTTAAAAACTAATGTCCTCTACTAAGGCCTCCTCATAACTGGTTATTTTCTCATTTCTGGCACTAATACAGGAGACACATATGCCTGTGTGTGACTTTTACACCCGCACAGCGAGTTATGCATCATCAACATGTTTTACAAAAGTCTCATCATTCACTCTGCAAAGACTGTAGAATGGAATGCATATTGAGAAAATAATTAAAGAGTTTTTTTTTTAATTCACTGATGCAATCCATAAACTACATACAACATACCTACATCCGCTGAATTGTACTGCAGGCGATCCACTTGTTTAAACACCAACCCACAATACAGCACAATATGGCCACAATATCGGACAACACTTACTCTAGACATTTCTTTTGGGGAGGGGGGTCTTAACCATATTCCCTGTTGAGCATAATTACATAAATACGTCAGATGAAAGCGGTTGAAATGGTTATAAGAGGATGCCCAGCACATTGTATTTATCAGGAAGCACAAGAAAACCATTTTAAGGATATTTTTTTAAACAAAAATTTCTATTACACAGACAAACCACCTCAAAAGAGCAACAGCTTTCCGGAAATAATTTTGACCACTCACCCAGCCTCTCACCCCTGGTGACAAAACGCATTAGCTTATCTCTAAATACTAGTTATTATTATTCATATTACTGCAACATAAAAACACTTTTTTTTTTTAACACAGCTATACATGTATTTTATTTTATTGGAGGGGGGCATTTAGATCTAATCTGACCACTACATATAACCTTAAACATTGAGCAGCAACTAAGTGGGAATGGCTTACTCCAGCCAGTAAGAAATTAAATATTGATAATGAAAATAGTAAACTGAAAATGCTGAAAATAACAGCTACACTTTGTGAACCACTACTTTAGAGTACAATAGCACTACAATACAATGTAAGGGTTTGGCTTAGCCACAAAATAAATACAAAAAATAAATACAATGATAATAACACTTGGGTTTTAGTTATCAGAATGGGCAACACCCATCACCCTTTCTCTCTCATCTTATCAACCTTCTGTTTGGAAATATGGTGTGATGCAATTCTGTTGAGCCTAACTGTATATTACACCTGTACTTAATCTGATACCTTCATCTTCACAGTTGGTCCAATAGGGAGGTCAATCGACCGATCTGAGGAGCCAACTGTACATAACAGACCATAGTACTATAATCTTTCTTGTGCTTCCTGATAAATACAATGTGCTGGGCATCCTCTTATAACCATTTCAACCGCTTTCATCTGACGTATTTATGTAATTATGCTCAACAGGGAATATCTGTCTGATCCTTCTCATTCAAAACATGCTTACATGTATTTAATTGTATTTATTTACTTACACCCAAGTCACATCTCTGTAAGATCATCCCAGTGTGAGAGGGTACATTCACAGAGACAGAAAGCCAAAAACAAATTTAGTGTTCTTCTCAGTAATTACAAAAATAAGCTCAGGGGCTCAACTAAGTTTTCACTGAGTTCAGCTGTTTTCACAGTACATTTAGGGCTGGCACTGGGAAAACACCATGAACAAAAAAAAGTAATTCTTAGTCCATTATAAATGAACTGGATTTTTTAAATGTTACCAAATTTTCACATTGCTGGGGAGTTTGATCCAGATTGTGATGACTCTCTGTGTGAAGAAGTGTCTCCTGTTTTCTGTTTTGAATGCCTTATAGGCCAATTTCCATTTGTGTCCCTGGGTGCATGTGTCCCTGCTGATCTGGAAAAGCTCCTCTGGTTTGATGTGGTCGATTCCCTTCATTATTTTAAAGACTTGAATCAAGTCTCCACATAGTCCAGGGTGAAAAGGTTCAGTTCCTTCAGTCTCTCAGTAGGACATTCCCTTCAGACCTGGAATAAGTCTGGTTGCTCTCCTCTGAACTGCCTCTAGAGCAGCGATATCTTTCTTGAAGTGTGGAGCCCAGAACTGTACACAGTATCCAGATGAGGTCTAACTAGTGCATTGTACAGTCTGAACATTACTGCCCTTGTTTTAAATTCTACACTTTTGACAATATACCCTAGCATTCTGTTTGCCTTTTTCATCGCTTCCCCATATTGTTTGGATGGAGAAAGTGAGGAGTCCACATAGACTCCTAGGTTTTTCTCATGCATTACTTCATCTAGTTCTATTCTCCCCATAGTGTAATTATAGTGTTCATTTTTGTTACTTGCATGCAATACTTGCACTTGTCCACATTGAATTTAATCTGCCAGGTGTCAGCACACAACTGAATATTATCTTAATAATAATATTATGGTGCCGATATTATATCTGCTGAGCCACCTATTTTAGTATTTGCAAATTTGACAAGTTTGCTAACTATCCCAGAGTCCAGATCATTAATATAGATTAGAAAAAGCAAAGGCCCTAGTACTGATCCCTGTGGATCTCCACTAACAAACTCACTCCAGTTAGAAGAGACTCCTCTAATTGACACCCTCTGTTTCCTAGACATCAACCAGTTCATAATCCATCTACTTACATTACCCTGAATGTCTACAGCTTCCAATTTGAGGATCAGTCTTTGGTGTGGAACCTTATCAAAGGCTTTTTGAAAATCTAAATATATCATATCATATGCTTTCACATGATCTACAGCTGCATTAAGATGCTCCTCTATTTTCTGTCTAATCATTTTCTCCAACATTTTACAGGTGATGCAGGTGAGACTGATTGGTCTGTAATTTCCTGGCTCAGTTTTGTCCCTTTTCTTGTGGATTGGTATGACATTTGCCGTTTTACAGTCAGTTGGCACATCCCCTGTTCTAAGTGTTATTTGGAATATTTGAGTTAGCGGCCTATAAATAATTTCCCTCATTTCTTTAAGTACTGTTGGAAATATACCATCTGGCCCAGGTGATTTGTTTGTTTTTAATTCTGCTAGTCCCTTTAGTACCTCCTCCTCATTTATCCTGATCTCTCTTAGGGTTTGACTGGACTGGTTGTTAACCTGTGGCATAGTATCTGTTTTTTATTTTGTGAAAACCTCTGGGAAATACTCATTGAGAACATTTGCCACATCTTGTTCGTTTTCCAAGATACTTCAATTTTTGCCCTTTATCGGTTTCACTTCCTCCTTTATTGACCTCTTACTGTTGTAGTTGTGTTGAAAAAGCTTTTTGCATTAGTTTTAGCTCCAAGAGCTATGTTTCTTTCTATTTCCCTCCTTGCTTTCCTTTTCCTTTTCTTAAGATCTCTTTGCAGTTCAAAATATTCTTTGTATTTTCTCTATCTCTATCCCTTTTGTATGTGCTATACAACATTTTCTTTCTCTTGATATTTTTTTGCATACCTCTATTAAATCATTTTGGCCAATGTTTTTTGGTCCTCAATTTTCTAAGTTTTGGTACACATTTCTCCTGTGCCTCAAGTATTATATTCTTAAAATATACCCATCCATTTTCAACTGAATCTGTATCCAAAGGGCTCCAGTCTAACTCTTCTAAGTGTCGCCTCATACCTTCAAGGTTTACTTTTCTAAAATTGTAGACCATTGTTTTAGACTTGGGGCCAGATTAAATCAAAACTTTGACCCACCCACTAATAGAAAACTACAAATCTATACATAGTAGCGGTTACATTTATGATTAGAAGAAAGTGGCATCTTATTTAAAATGAAGCCTCAACTGAGTGTTGTAGTTTTCTATTAGTGGGTAGGTCAAACTTTTGATTTAATCCAGCCCTTGGTCCTTGTTTTTTGAAAGTATGCCTCAAAGCTATCCATGGGCCGGATTAAATAAAAACTTTGACCCACCCGCTAATAGAAAACTACAGAACTATGCTCAGTTGCGGCTGCATTTTTAGTAAGACGCCACTTTCTTCTTATCATACATGTATACTCTGACTCTATCTTGGTCATTTGAAAAGATCAAGTCAATGCATGCACACTGTATGGCTGGCTTCCTGACAAATTGAGTTAGAAAGCTATAATTTATCATCTCAACCATTTCTATTTCTGCTTCTGTTGTCCCAACTGGGCTTTCCCAGTCTATGTTTGGGAAATTGAAATCCCAATGGGTGGTCTGTAACACACTCCTACTAATGCTACCCCACCCCCTCTTTGATTTTGCCTGTCTCTCCTAAACTGTGTGTATCCTTTCAACTTGTATTCATCCCCATCATTTTCTGTAAGCCATGTTTCTGTCACTCCTACAACATCATAGTCACCCGCCAGCACTGTGGCTTCTAGGTCTAACATCTTGTTCCTTATATTCCTGGCATTGAGGTACAAACACTTTCTGTAGTTTCCCTTGGTTTTCTTTCCTTAGTGGACCATCTCCCATTGTCAGAGTTCCCTGTCCCCCTGGTCCCTAGTTTAATTTAATTACATTGATTTGAACATTAATACTGTGGTTATTGACATCCAGCATAAAGGAGCTTCAGACTATCTTTCATCAGGGGCACTTCACATGCTGAGGAGTATATTCAGCTCCTAAAGAGCAAGATAGCTAACAGTCCACTGTCATTTTGGCAGTGTCAACATGTATGGCCTCAAAGATGACTCTGGCACATGTCATTAAAGTGATTGTAAGCCCTAGTTTAATGTTATCACTGTGAGTCTCTCCTGAATGTTGAATTGATCTGGCAGACATGCAATACAAATACATAATCATGAGGAAAAAAGGAAAAAAGAAACAAAAGAAACACCACTAGTTTGGGTAAAATATGTGGGCACATTTTCATTTTTATTTCATGGAATAAGACTAGATACAGCTTATCCATAATTTAAACACACTCAGACGTGTCTTACTAAAAGAAACTCTGCGTGTCGTGCATTTTACTGGGAAAAAGAAAAAGAAAAACATTCTGGGTAAAAACATGTTCTTGGACATTGTGTATCTTTTCTTTCAATTTTAAGAAAAAAACTTTATTCCCAGTCATGATCTTATAAATAAATAGCCATGTTGCATAGGCATTCAAGGGAGAGAGAGAGATAACAATGAAACAGCCTTGCCCATTGCCTTTTCATTGTGTCTTAGCGCACTGGAGATCGTGAAGGGGGAGCTGTTCATATCTAGACCTCAGCCCTTCTCACCTTCTCTAAAAATAAACCCCTCTGGTCTCTTATGACAATATCAAAGGCCGTTTGTGATGATAGACCAGGGTCAGGACTGCACCTCTGAACCTGGAGAACAATAGGGTGATCTGGTTTCCATTGTAGCTGAACACTTCATGAATTAATTCACTTAATTAGGACAGTTTAACATGTGTTTTAGATGTCTGCCCCTTGTCCATATGAAGCTTTTGATTAAATCATCAAGACCATCGCTCCTCAGGATCAGGGTTATATATACACTCACCTAACGGAGTATTAGGATCACCTGTTCAATTTCTCATTAATGCAATTATCTAACCAACCAATCACATGGCAGTTGCTTCAATGCATTTAGGGGTGTGGTCCTGGTCAAGACAATCTCCTGAACTCCAAACTGAATGTCTGAATGGGAAAGAAAGGTGATTTAAGCAATTTTGAGCGTGGCATGGTTGTTGGTGCCAGACGGGCCGGTCTGAGTATTTCACAATCTGCTCAGTTACTGGGATTTTCACGCACAACCATTTCTAGGGTTTACAAAGAATGGTGTGAAAAGGGAAAAACATCCAGTATGCGGCAGTCCTGTGGGCGAAAATGCCTTGTTGATGCTAGAGGTCAGAGGAGAATGGGCCGACTGATTCAAGCTGATAGAAGAGCAACTTTGACTGAAATAACCACTCGTTACAACCGAGGTATGCAGCAAAGCATTTGTGAAGCCACAACACGTACAACCTTGAGGCGGATGGGCTACAACAGCAGAAGACCCCACCGGGTACCACTCATCTCCACTACAAATAGGAAAAAGTGGCTACAATTTGCACAAGCTCTCCAAAATTGGACAGTTGAAGACTGGAAAAATGTTGCCTGGTCTGATGAGTCTCGATTTCTGTTGAGACATTCAGATGGTAGAGTCAGAATTTGGCGTAAACAGAATGAGAACATGGATCCATCATGCCTTGTTACCACTGTGCAGGCTGGTGGTGGTGGTGTAATGGTGTGGGGGATGTTTTCTTGGCACACTTTAGGCCCCTTAGTGCCAATTGGGCATTGTTTAAATGCCACGGCCTACCTGATAATTGTTTCTGACCATGTCCATCCCTTTATGACCACCATGTACCCATCCTCTGATGGCTACTTCCAGCAGGATAATGCACCATGTCACAAAGGTCGAATCATTTCAAATTGGTTTCTTGAACATGACAATGAGTTCACTGTACTAAACTGGCCCCCACAGTCACCAGATCTCAACCCAATAGAGCATCTTTAGGATGTGGTAGAACGGGAGCTTCGTGCCCTGGATGTGCATCCCACAAATCTCCATCAACTGAAAGATGCTATCCTATCAATATGGGCCAACATTTCTAAAGAATGCTTTCAGCACCTTGTTGAATCAATGCCACGTAGAATTAAGGCAGTTCTGAAGGCGAAAGGGGGTCAAACACAGTATTAGTATGGTGTTCCTAATAATCCTTTAGGTGAGTGTATATTACATGGTGTCTTCCCATGGCATTATCAAAGCAAATGCTCATTATTTTTTAAGACCCAACCCAATGAGATCAGAATTTAAGATGGCACACGTGCCTAATAAATTATACATGTACTCCAGCACAATGTGTTGTATGTGCATTCATGCATAAAATATTACACAATATACTTACATTTCTGCTTCATTTTGTATCCTGCTGATAAAAATAAGTCTCTGCTAAATTCTGTTTCTGTTACACAATATATCAATTTGTGTTTTCAAATACCTTCTTTGTTTAATAAGTTATAGATACATTTTACAAGGGGAAGGCTTTATTTCTGATCCCCATAAGGAACAGCATTATTTTTGGAATATTAATTATATGTGGGAGATGCAAAATATACAGCCAATGTACAGTATTTTAAAAGTTTAGTTTTTATTTGTATTTTCATCATATATGGATACATACATGACACCAATTAAAAGGAGGTTAAAAAGATATTGAATATCTGGGATACATTTTGTGAAATATTTGGATGGTATGTTGAAAATGTATTTTAAGTGTGTGGCTGTTTTCTTTTTGTGTGGAGATGTTAGTTAGTCTCTGAGAATTACATTAGAAAATCTGAATATAATGAGGATCCCCTTAAATATTGTATAGTGCAGCACATTCAATATTATTGATTGTAGAGTATTTAAGGAATCAGGCACATGCGTGTCTGACACTGATTTGTTCATTTTATTGGTTTTAGGCTGATCGAAGCTGCTAATTGGGATATCCATTGTTTGAAGTATGAATGGTGAGCTGTCAGAGTATAATACATGTTTTATGTACTGAAAATTCATCCTTGCTTTCTTGTAACATAAATCTTACAGGGCACCTATTTCAAATAGCAGTGCATTTATCCAATTATAACTTCCTCTACATTAAACATCATCTTACCATACCAAACCAAAAAGCTTTTTTTCAGTTTTATAATTTTATGTAACTCAGATTGATTAATACTCATCCAGCCATTAAACACACTATGTTTTTTTCTTTGGAATATTCATTAACAATTAAGTTTTTTGATAAGATGCTGCTTATTAATGTGTAATTCATGATTTAAACAAGTTTAATAGATGATTGATACATATTTTATGAATCGTTAATTAATTCACTACTGTTTTGACTCATTCCTAATACATTCATTTATAAGAGGCATGCTTCTTAGTTACCTGTTCCACTTTGTGGCCATTCCATATATTACTATAACTGAGTTATAACAATCTTATAATACAGTATTAATACTTTATAAAATATACATTAATCATCTATTAAGCCTTTATACATAACACATTAACAAGTCACATCTTATTACAAAGTGTTCCCAAGAAAGTTATCAAAAACTGTATTAAAAATTAAAATTAAAATACAAATTTCAGATTCCTACACTTGTTTTGAAGTCAACTATTGTCAGATAAAATAAAGTACAAGCAAAAATGTACTATAGAACATCCTTCCAAAAATATATCTGTTTGACAATTGATTTAAGACTAAATTGTGTTCCTGAATTTAGCAGACGTGCTGGTGACTGGTTCAGAAAAATAGGGCAGCCGTTTGTATAGGGCATTTAAATCACAGAGGACAATTCAGAACTACCTTTCAAAGCAGTGCTACAGTTTAGATCAGGTGAACTGTTAACGGCAATAGAGAGGCAAGGGGTGTCAGCACTGAGCATTGTACTTGCAGTGCAAGGTTTCAACAAAACACCACATTTACTTGCCAGTGAGTTCCTGCTCTTTCAGGGACTGTACTTGCATACTTGATATGGTCATTGCCTCTCGCTGTGTATGTTTATGCTCAGCTCGCATGATAGGCCTTTACAGTTAGTTTCTGAAAAGAGTGCTGCAGTGGGGAAGACCAAAAAACGGAGTTTAGGGCTAAACAGGCTTTGTCAAATTGGACTGCCTCAGGTTATATTTTATTTGAATTAAATATTAAATCTCTCGTTGAGGAAATCTATGCACTGCACAGCAAGCGATCGGTCCATGAGCCGCAGCCCGCCTTTTAATCACCATTATTCCAGGAACATGACAGATGAGATCAGGGATCAATAGAGATATGGCACTGTAGCAAGCACAATACATTCTGGCTGTGAAGATAACTGCAGGCCAGGGAGCTTTCCTCTTTAACTCTCATGTTTCTTTTCACTTCTGAATAAATTTCATGTCTTAAGAGTAGCTAAAGAAAATACTAGATTGAAGAAGAAGAACAAATCATCAAAGCATCAAAACCTTCAATGATCTCTGGCTTGTCCAACCAACTTTAAGTTTACAAACATTAAACTTGCATAGCAAAGCAAAGTACAAGAATGGCAAACCTACAGGAAATCAATCAATCAGTTTTTATTTAGTATTGTGCCCTTCGCAGGGTAGCCACAGAACGCTTTATGGATTAAAAAGACAGACAAGTAAACAAAACAAAAACAAATCGGAGGAGGAGAGAAAAATGAAAACTCCTATAGAATGGCAAATTGTTATAGGAGAAAATAAATCTCTGGGGTTCCACAGCTTAAGGCCTAATGGTCTCCTCCCCCCAGCAGTATACTTTTATGAGACAGGCAGCAGGAAGAAAATAAAGTTCTTAAGTGATGCTGCCAGCTGGGGTCTTCTCCCTAGTGGGGGCCCCTCGCTGGCCCTCGGAGGGAATTGGGATATCATCAGCCCATGGGTAGGGATGCCTCGTCAGCCCAAAGGGGTGGGGGTGTCTCGTCAGCCCTCAGGGGAGGAGGGCGGGATGTTTTGTCAGCCCTTGGAGGGGGTCTTTTGCTGGAAGACAAAAAGATAAATTGTGTCAAGCTACTGAGAGTGAGATGCAGAAGATGACAGAATACATAGGGTTTTCACAGTGTGCACAATCACTGTGGTAAACTCTCATTTAATTCCAGTACTTTTCCTAGGTGTACTATGCCATGTACTGAAAATGAGCTCACAATACATAAAACAAATACAGTTAAAGAATGTAAATGATAACCTATTTTCAACTGGTTCTACTTAATTTAACGTTGGATTTTAATTGAATATCTGTAAGTTTGTAATTGAGCACCTATTATGCTGATAATAAGCAGAGTTGAAAGAGGTATCAAACACTTTTATTGTTTTGTGCAACAAAGGAAAAGAAAAAGGTTCTGCCCCATTAAATGGAGCTAATCAACACCCACAGCACGTTTCATAGTAAATTATTGAGAAACAAGCTTCTCAAAATGTTTCATTAGATATAATCCTGTAAAGCTATGGGAAATACAAAATTCCCCCCCAACGCCAAAAAAAAAAAAAAAAACATGGAAAGCTTTCACATTGTAAAATATGCAAATTAAGATAATTTATTCACCCTTAATAATCAACATAGGAACCAAACTTTCGATTTTTTTGAAAAGTCAATTAAATACTGAGAGCATATTAGTCACCTTTACAGAGCTACTGTGCAACATCTTAATTGGCTGCATGTCGTTTCAGAGCTGGAAAATGACTCTAAATCTTTCATGTCCTGAAATTATACATTTGGGGTCTTCTCCTTCTAATCTCCATCCAATATGAGCTATTAATAATCAAACTGCTAAGATAGTGAGCAAGTCTGTAGTTAATTATTGCAAGACAGTTCAGAGCTATTTCAGCAGTAAAGAAGAAAATAAATCATCAACTAACCCCAGTTTCTTCTGGATCAATTGTTTATCTTTATTGAGCTAGAACTTCCTGGTTCTGCTACACGATATCCCTATATGATAAAAAGCAGTCAACAATTAGTTCCTGCATCAGCACTGAGCCAAGCACATATGTTTTTTATTTAACTATTTATTTATCATCACTGATGCACTTATTGATTTGAATATATTTTATGAGCTCATGTACTTATTTCATTAATCCCCCCCCTCCAGAATGTCCTGTAATTGCCCATAACCCATTGTAAGTAAATGAAGGGACACAGCGTATGCCAATGAAGGATCACAAGAAACCTGCCCGCAAAAACACAGGCGGAAACCTGGCTGAAAATTGTCAATTGATTTCTTGTCATCTTAAGCATGGCGTTCAAAGACACTTCTGTGAGTATATGCACGAAGCCAAACTCGCTAAATAAAATAAAAATCCGCAACATCAAAATATCAATGTCAGTCTGCTTGTGCATCTCCCAGGTGTCTTCACCATAAGAGCTCTGGAAAGATAAAGAGGCGGCATCTACAATCTATCTTCTCTTGCTAAGAAGAAGAGAATGAAACAAGTTCTGGCCGTGCTTACAGAATAATCAGCAACACCTCCATGCTTCATTGCTATAACTGTTTTGTTTTACATGTGCATGTCAATGAATTCTCTTCATAAGAAATGTCACAGATACCCAGAAAACCTGCATTCCTTTCCCAAACCAACTGTTCGTAAGATTTTGCCGTTCCAAATTTGTATGATAATACATTTGGAAGAGATTTGTAGGATGTCAGTGAAATTGCCGTTAGTCTGAAGGGTAATGGAGCTAGATTTCTAACCATCTGTTTGAAAAGCAAAAAACTAGACTGAGGAGTTGATTAAATATACACTTTGGCACAAAAAGAGCTGAGGAGTCCAAAACCAAGTGATTATTTATTTATTTATTTATTTATTTATTTGTTGTATGTGGGGGGGGGGGTCCTCTTCCGTTTTGAAAATAGAATTTCAGTACTCAATAACACTTTTGTTCTGCTAATGACAATGTTGATGAGTTCAGTCACAGCAAGTGATATAGTTTCTTATAGTTTAAGTGGCTAAAGGAACTGAATTACATGGGCCACCTAAGTGATAATCTACTCTCATGACATCTGTTCTCAACTGGGCTACCCAGACCCCATTTTCTATAAATATTAGTTTGGCATTTTGTCTTTGAATGAGAACCTAAGAGCTTATTAATTCATGGTATTTCAGATAGACAGTAGATTTCAAAGCCGTGGACACAAAATATATTGGTGCCTGTTCTGCTCCAAATTTTGATTGCTTTATCTTCTAATAATCTTCCTTTAATGACTTCTTGATTGTTTTTCTTGATTCAAACTGAGAAACTTGAATTTGGCTTCATGTAGTTTTGCAGTGTCATGTTGTTTTTCCATTGACTTTTAACGCCGTAGGAAACCTATGTATATTTCAACACATAAATCCCGCTGTTCAAACACCAAGCTCAATCCTTTAGTATTTTACTATTAACAAGACAGATCCACAAAATACAGTTTCCCCACAATTAATTCTGACTGATATAAACTCAGGACAATGTTAAAGTGTACCCGAGTGGATACCAGTATTACACAACATTGTTTATAGTGTGCTAACATGGTATGGTATATATGTATATATATATATAAACAGGCAGGTGACAAATTAAAGTGGAGGAACTTAACGAATGCAGATGTACTGCATGATACAATTAAGCAATTAACATCCTATCATGCTCTGTGGCATGCATACAAATGAGGAGCAGGCCCAGTTGACCTCGGTTTTGGAACAAGATGGCAAGAGGAAAGGATCTAAGTGACTTTGAAAGACGGGTCATTATTGGGGCACGAACGGGAGGAGATTCAGTCACAAAGACTCTCAACTAGCTAGTGTTCTGGACAAGTGCATTTGTGGTGACACCAAAAGAACGGTACAGGCCTGACTGCTTGACCCCTACAGTGAGGGGGTCCAGAGGCTCTGTTATGCTGTGGGGGGCATTTTCCTGGCGTGATTTGGGTCCACTTGTCCCCTTAGAGGGAAGGGACACTGCAAATCATTACAAAGTTATTCTGAGTGATCATCTTTATCCTATGGTGACACATTTCTATCCTGATGAGAGTGGTCTCTTCCAGGATGACAATACCCCCATCCACAGGGCACGAGGGCTCACGGAATGGTTTGATGAGTATGAAAATTATGTGAATCATATGCTATGGCCTTCACAGTCACCAGATCCAATTGAACACCTATGGGCAGAGCCGGGCAGCACTATACGCTTACTACACAAGTTGCGTAGGGCCCCACAAATTACGCAGGGGCCCCGTCCAGGACCAGCCCGACGTACAGGTGAACTAGGTCGTCGCTTAGGGCCCCATAATACCAAAGGGACCCTAAAATATGACATACATAATATTTAAAACAAATTAAAATCCAACCGAGCACTTTTGTGCTGCGCACAATATGTCAGCTACGAGCAGAGTGACAGAGATGTAGCATGAGCGCACCTAAAAACGTGCACTAGTGCGGAGGGGCAGGTGAGGCGCGGGTCACAGCGGGGCTCCGATGAGATCGCAGAGGAGGAGCGAGAGAGAGAGAGAGAGAGAGAGAGAGAGAGAGAGAGAGAGAGAGAGAGAGAGAGAGAGAGAGAGAGAGATGGCATATTTTAAAAGAGAGTGCAGAAAAAAGGATGAGGACAAGCAGACACATGGTAGAGGCATGTATCAGCCGTTATTCATAATTTAACCTCACCTGCCGAGTGATGCTTGTGTGTGACCTCAATGCATGCGACAAGCTAACTATTATTGAACTATTTTTCAATCGGAATCAGTAGTTAGCTTTGAAATCAACACAACATACCATGTAAGCAGATAACTAGCCAACCAAATGTTAAGGTGCAATGACAGAATGAATGACCTGCTGACTAGTTCTACATGCTGCAGGGTGATAATTGATGCATTACATTTTTGCTCCACCACACAAAAGTAGTAAACACACCCATTACCACAGCAAGTAGTTTATGTGCAAATGCTACTGTTTGAAATAATATATCCTGAATGGTCACATTTTAAAATAGCAACATAACTGGTCAGTTTATTGTGGGTTTCAAGTTAAAGTGCTGATGGGTTCATGGTTAATGGCAATGCTTAACGTTTTTGTTTCCTATTATCACTATGCTCTCTATGTTATTGTGGATCTGTTGTGCACTGTTCATGTACATCATGTTGTAATCCTAACTTTATCAAACATGTATATTCACGACTATAGCTCCGTCAGTGACGTGAAAAACCACTCCGTAAGATCATTAAAACAAAGTAATTAACAACAAGACGTAATGCATAAGACACTCCTTTGAGCTTTGCATTGCTATGGGTAAACAACAGATCCTCTCCAGTGCAATAAACTAAGACCATGTAAACCCATGACCATAGTGTCTCCAGAGAGGTCAGAACACGTGTGTCAAGGATATGTATGCAAAATTTCATGTAAATATGATGGATATAAGTGTATATTGCTGAGGAATTTATTAAGAGAATGTTACCGGAACTTTAACAACCGTTTTGTATACTCCAAGTAGTAGGACTATAAAATGTCATAACTTTGTGAGCAATTAACTATTATATATAAAGCAATAATACAGATCAATCAGATTAAGTAATAATCTAACTTTTTTAAGTGTTGGTGATGTGATCACCTCTCTCTCTCTCTCTCTCTATATATATATATATATATATATATATATATATATATACACATAATTTTATATAGTGGCACCATGGAGAGATTTCAAGGTTAGAAACTAGTTAGAAACTCACACCAGAAGGCAGGGTAATATGGTGCAACATACTGAATGTATTATTTACTGTGAGGCAAAATGAAAATTAAAAATAAATGATAGTTCCTTATAGAGTCTTGCTACATGCTCCACCATCAATGAACAAACTTAACCAATAAGAAAGCCCACAGCAAACAAATAGTCTCAATCGCAAAAGTCACAGTCCCAAGCAAAAATTCAGGTACCATTATTCTTTTTCCCAAGTGTGGTGCACCCACTGAATTCAGCAGAAGATTTATTTTCTTCCCTCTCTCAGTTCCTCAACCACCTCCTACTCCACCATCAACCAGGAAGTGCTTGCTTCCTGCTTTTATGGAGTCTTTGGACCTAGCATGGGAGCCCTGCAGGTCAAAGGAACAGAGCACTGAGCATACAGTATGGAAACTTTGCTTATTATGCAATTATGGATTATGATTTGGCTTGGTGTGTTCTGTGTTTCCCTGTTTTGTGCTGGTAGCAACTTAACTAGCTATTTTAGAGAAGGACCACCAATAAGTTAATTAAATGGTTTTGTTTGCTTCACCCCTGCTCTGTATATAATAAAGGTGACTCCTTTTACACCATATCCCTCCTGTGTGTCTGTTTTCCTAGACCCCAACACTGTGGCAACCCCCTATGGTGTTACTATAAATCATCACCATCACCATATATCGATCCATTGCTGGATGAAGGCCTCTCCAGGATGTTTCCACTTGCTTCGATCTACAGCTTCTCTTTTCTTTTATATGGTTGTCTTTGATCTGTTCTGCTTGCAATGTGTCTGACCCATTGCCATTTAAACATGTTCACTCTTTCACAGAAACTTTACTGCAATTTATACAAACGGTTCATTTTGTATATATAGGTCTTAATATTATTGTCCTTTTTAGCAAACGCCTAATTCAATTATCCTTGAATTGAATATGTCCACGGAATGAACATTGTGTCACATATTTCCATTTGTTCTCAGATCCATTCATTTCTTTTACTATTCCTTCTTGTGATTCCAAGCATACATCTTTCCATGCTTCTATGTGATTCTGTATCATTTTTGCATTAAGTGGCCAGGTTTCACAGCCATAACCAATATCAAAAAACAGACAAACATTAGCAAATAATTCAAATCCATTCCCAGGTCTAGGTCCATAAATCAACAGTTCGTTACCAGCTTTAGTCTAAAGCTCTAATCCCCCTTCCAGCACCAACCTCCCGTAACAACCTTAGACAGGTTTAAATTTGTCTTGACAAACATTAAAGCAAAAAATCTAAGGGCACACTGAAAATCCTGACATTAGCCTTTTCAGTTAATACCAGAATAAGCTATGAATAATAAGTATATACTAATAATAATTTATCTTATGTAATTTGCCTAAGAAAATTACAACAATAAAAAGGAGAGATAATTTATTGAATGTTTCAGTAAGCTCCAAGCAGTTGTACGTGATTTTATTTTTATTTTTTTACTTAGATTAAGCAATACCTGGAAGGTAATATGCTGTCTTTGTCACTTACAGTAATCCATAAATCTCTAACATCAAAGTCACCTTTGGAAAGGAAGCTTCAAGATGGCTGAGTGGCTTTGCAGATTGGAACTGGAATCCCATCTCACCTCCAGGTCACATGCTTGGATCCTGGAAAGGTCGGGACTGACAGGGGGGGCGGGGGTTATTGATCTGGCATCGGATAAGGGCATTTCTGAAATAGGTTTGGCTTGCTGACATTGCCTCAGGTGTTCAGAACACAACACAAAAATCAAGTACTTTAATCCTTTGTCTAGTCTCTCATTCTCAGTCCCCTCCAAACCACCATCCAATAAACTACACAGCCTTGCCCTATAAAGACAGAGCAGCCTTAAAACCAAGACAATACAAGTGTGACAAAACACCAAGAATACTGTGGACGTGGCACAAACACCTTTCCCTCGTAAAACTGAGGAATGACAATAAACCTTGTCCTAAGTGAACACAACAGCTGTTTCAATCATCTAAAACTCACTCCATGACAGCTAACGTGAAGCTATTGAGTTCCTCAATGTCCTTTGCCCAATATGATCCTTTTCCCATATTAATTCTTCCATCTGAGATTTGGTAACAATTTACAATAAGTCTCCTAGTTACAGTGTATTTATATAGTAGGTACTCAGTAACTACATTGGTATTTACTCATAAGAATAGTGTAATTATGCATTATTACAATGCAATTAATGTGTTAAAAAGATTAACAGTATATGTAAATACACAGTTGTAACTACATTTGTAACTAATGCACATGTGATTATATATAACAGTGGTCCCAATTTTCCATTTCAAAAAAGCTAAATATGTTTTGAGAATGAGTGACTACGGTTGTGTAACAGTGGTTACACTGCATGGACAACATAAGCAAATGGCAGTGTCAATCCATCCATCCATGCATTTTCAAACCTGCTTATCCTGGTGAGGGTCACAGCGGCAAATTAAGCAGGCGGACCAGACCTCCCTTTCCTCAGCTACAGATTCCAACTCCTCCTGAGGGATTCCCAGGCGTTCCCAAGCCAGCCGGGTGATATAATCCCTCCAGCGTTTCCTGGGTCGACCTTGAGATTTCCACTCAGTGTTCCCAGAATAGTTCCAATGCCCCAATCATTTTTACACATTAAGTACATTGTAAATTACACTGTACTTATGAGTAACTACAGATGTAGTTACTGAGTACCTACTATATTAATACACTTTAACTGTGAAAGTTATTTGAGTGGGTAATAGTTTGTATTGTGGTGTAAGAAATAGATGTCCCCAAAAGCACTGGGCATTTGTTTTCCTTATAACTTAATTTTGCACGGTAAATGGTTTAATAAATGTAATACTGATGACTTTTTTCCTTAGACAGTTCCTTCATTAACAACACTCTTGCTTTATTTAATTAAATTAGCTTAACCGTATCAGTTTCAGCAGAGCACACAGGGTTAAATGAATGCTGTATGTGAACATCATTTCATTATTTATCCACGCCACATTTATTTAATGTTATTGCTGCTCTGTATGAACAGTCATAAAGGCTCGATTCCATTGGGAAGCACATATGAAAGTTAGCACAAGAGACGTTTAATTAGCCCAATGATTTAATAACATAAGGCAAAGAACCATGACACAAGACATATAGATTACCAGAAAAAGGAGATTAAACCTTTCAAAGGAAAAACTTAAAAAGAAAGAAAGAAAGAAATATAAAGAAAATCTTATACATGCCTCTAATTCCTTACTTTAAACTTGCTTCTTTTGTTTAGAAATCAATCCGTAGAGTATTTTTCCCTTGGTGGAGAATGTATAATTACTATATTGCTCAATGTAATCCCACTCTCTGCTTGGGAAATTCCCACTCTCTCAACTGGGAATATGCCCAGCAAGGCAATTAAAAACCATCTGAAAACCAAACTACAGCAATCCAATATGAAATTGTGACAGGTCAAAATGTCAAACGTCCTGAGGTGTTTCAACGGAAATGAAAGTGCTTGTACATTTAAAATGTGGACTTAATTTATTATTTATTTTGGTCGCTTGGAATATTAACAGAATTTTTAAAAATGTGAATATAAAATGAAAACATCTGAATATATACTGTACATAAATGTATTAAGATACTGACTGAGTTCCTGTTTGCAGAGGTCTGTATGTTTTGCTGTGAATATGTTAACTAGGACTGTCTGAAACTGTGACCCTGTTTATCTGCTGTTGTATTCCATTCGTGTTTGCCGCAATCACAAAAATGAAATATATTGTCAACTTAAATGTCCACTCCAGATAAGTCTACATAAAATGGAGTTTAACTTAAAACCCTGTTAGATTTTGACAGGCCTATTTGTAAAATGAGTAATTCATCATTAGAAAATGTACTGCCAGAGGTTTGCAATTCATTTTTGTGTTGAAAGAACAGGAATGGATGTGTGTCAGCTAGAGTCACAATCCGGACAGCCCCCACTTACACCAAACAAAGTGGGCAGGTCCTTATTTCGGATTTGTGGTGGTAATGATCAGTGAAGGTTATGTGACCCAATCTTTCATCCTGTCAGCAAACTGTGGTCTAATGGAGCTTGCATTTCCTTCCATCTAACACATCGTGAGTAGTGGCATATAAGGTGTCCAACTTAACTTTGCATAGCATTTTAATCTGACATTAAAGTAATTAGACCTGTGCAAGTTTAATTCCCAAATCACGGCAGGTGGTGTATGATAATGAGCCCTGCAGATGAGTTATTTAAATAGGGAAAAAAACGCAACAAATGCCATTTTTAAGTGTATCAATCATCATCCAGCACCACTGAAAGCTAGCGTGGCAAGGTTATTTTTTTTCGGTTATCTGGTGCAGTATACTCTAAATAGACGTTATGGAAGATTAATATGCACATAAAATAAAATAAAAAACATTTTTTTTTCTCTCCTCACTTACCATCATAAAGTCATTAAAATGTATTTAAATATTAATTTGATGGAACACTGACAGACAGGGCATGAAAAATTCAGAATGTTTTATTAAATTCTTGTCGTTTCGGCCTCAGAAATGCAGAATGGATGATGGATTTGACCGGCATCTCTGAATGTGTAACCCTTCCTGATCATTAAGACCTGGGAAGGGATTTCTCAGAGGGGTATTTGCTGAAGTTTAAAATTCTAGCAGCTTCCCCTGTTTGTACCTGCCAGAACATTGCCACTCATCTCGAGCTTGTCGCGGCTCCTGGGCTGATCAAGGCTGGGTTTCGACAGTACACAAATTCTGTATATAGGGGCCTCCCAAACAGAGATGGCTGTGTCTGTGTGTGCTGACAGGGTCTCATTACCACTGTCCCCCTTGCACCTGCTTCACTGACTCACACTAACGGTGTCATCATGCTGTGCTGTTGCATTGTGGGGTGCAAATGCTGCGTTTCCCTTTTGAACACACCCGATGGTCCTGTTATATGGCATGTGGTTTATAATGAACTAACAGTCAGGAAAAGCAGTCTGGATGTTTTTTATTTGATTTGTATATTTTTTTTTCATATAATGTCAAGCAGGTAAACGCATGTAATTTCAAATTTGCTCAAGAGAAAATATAATTTCTTAAACTTGTCAGAGTTGGTACTGTTGATTTCTGACACAGATGGTTATGTTTTGAAATCAGTGATTAGGAACATATTTTTAAAATAATGAGAAAAACAAGTACACCAAACAGAACCAATGTCAAAATAAGTAGGTTATACTTACAGTTATACCAAATTAAGTCATTTCACTCAGGTATGGACCATTCTCTTTCTTCTTCTCACTGCCAACACGATTCTGCAGACATAATAACAATATCGGATGGCGGCGGGATGAAACACAGTAGCTTTACAGAGAGCATACATCGACATCAAAGTGTTTGTCTGGAAATTTGCCGAAGTATGTTACAGATCTTTTCTCTGGCAGTTAAAAATAGCGAGGCACTCAGATCCTGTGATACACTGACATTTCACAGTGCAAAGCATGAAAAATAAAAACGATTATATATATATATATATATATATATATATATATACTATTTTCCCCACAGAATACAAAGTATTGTTAGGGACAATATTGTATGAAAATTGAATGTAAATGTCACACCAAAAGGATGGGAAGTTGTTTTTTTATTTTTGGGGGGATGAGAAGATTGTGGATGTTTGATTCAAATTATGAGGCAGTTGTTTTGTAATTGATATAATAAACTGTGTATGCTCTGCTTTTTAGACTGTTGGTGGTTCGGGGTTAACAATGTGTTCCATTATGATAACAGAGCTTCAGTCTTTTTCTGAGCATATTGTAGGTTTCTAGAGAGCTTGTCGGAATGTCAGTGTAGTATTTTGTGTGAAAACCACAGATTTCGGCACACTTTTGGTTGTGACTAAATGAAGCTTAAAAAAATATATATACAGTGAGGGAAAAAAGTATTTGATCCCCAGCTGATTTTGTACGTTTACCCACTTACAAAGAAATGATCAGTCTATAATTTTAATGGTAGGTGTATTTTAACAGTGAGAGACAGAATAACAACAAAAAAATCAAGAAAAACGCATTTCAAAAAAGTTATAAATTGATTTGTATGTTAATGAGGGAAATAAGTATTTGACCCCTTCCACTTAGTACTTGGTGGCAAAACCCTTGTTGGCAATCACAGAGGTAAGACGTTTCTTGTAGTTGGCCACCAGGTTTGCACACATCTCAAGAGGGATTTTGTCCCACTCCTCTTTGCAGATCCTCTCCAAGTCATTAAGGTTTTGAGGCTGACCTTTGGCAACTCGAACCTTCAGCTCCCTCCATAGATTTTCTATGGGATTAAGGTCTGGAGACTGGCTAGGCCACTCCAGGACCTTAATGTGCTTCTTCTTGAGCCACTCCTTTGTTGCCTTGGCTGTGTGTTTTGGGTCATTGTCATGCTGGAATCCCCATCCACGACCCATTTTCAATGCCCTGGCTGAGGGAAGGAGGTTCTCACCCAAGATTTGACGGTACATGGCCCCGTCCATCGTCCCTTTGATGCGGTGCAGTTGTCCTGTCCCCTTAGCAGAAAAACACCCCCAAAGCATAATGTTTCCACCTCCATGTTTGATGGTGGGGATGCTGTTCTTGGGGTCATTCCTCCTCCTTCAAACATGGCGAGTTGAGTTGATGCCAAAGAGCTCGATTTTGGTCTCATCTGACCACAACACTTTCACCCAGTTCTCCTCTGAATCATTCAGATGTTCATTGGCAAACTTCAGACGGGCCTGTACATGTGCTTTCTTGAACAGGGGGACCTTGCGGGTGCTGCAGGATTTCAGTCCTTCACGGCGTAATGTGTTACCAATTGTTTTCTTGGTGACTATGGTCCCAGCTGCCTTGAGATCATTAACAAGATCCTCCCGTGTAGTTCTGGGCTGATTCTTCACTGTTCTCATGATCATTGAAACTCCACGAGGTGAGATCTTGCATGGAGCCCCAGACCGAGTGAGTGTGTTTCTTCCATTTGCGAATAATCGCACCAACTGTTGTCACCTTCTCACCAAGCTGCTTGGTGATGGTCTTGTAGCCCATTCCAGCCTTGTGTAGGTCTACAATCTTGTCCCTGACATCCTTGGACAGCTCTTTGGTCTTGGTCATGGTGGAGAGTTTGGAATCTGATTGATTGATTGCTTCTGTGGACAGGTGTCTTTTATACAGGTAACGAGCTGAGATTAGGAGCACTCCCTTTAAGAGAGTGCACCTAATCTCAGCTTGTTACCTGTATAAAAGACACCTGGGAGCCAGAAATCTTGCTGATTGATAGGTGATCAAATACTTATTTCCCTCATTAACATGCAAATCAATTTATAACTTTTTTGAAATGCGTTTTTCTGGATTTTTTTGTTGTTATTCTGTCTCTCACTGTTAAAATACACCTACCATTAAAATTATAGACTGATCATTTCTTTGTCAGTGGGCAAACGTACAAAATCAGCAGGGGATTATTTAAGAAATATCGCAATACTTAAGGAGCATTCGATTTTCGCACTTTCCCTTAATTTCACAACTTTCAAGACAATTATTATCCTCTGTATTTTATAAACATTCTGTGATATTGTTTCAATTGCTGTGTCAGAAAATCATTTAGTATGCTTGACTGTTCCAAATCCACAGCACACTACTTCAGTTGACACTCCAAATTCACTACAGTGGAGTACTTTCTTTTTTCTTCTCTTTAATCTTCAAAAATAGGCCCTTAAGAATGTTATCACACATTTCACACAATGAGAACAGCGTGGAGCTGCACATTGTTCAATCTGCATTGTCTGCCTTTTGTGGAAGCCTCGAATCACTCCAATTTCTTTATAAATCCAGATAAATACCCTACAGCACACCACCATAGTGAGCAAGTAACCCTGTTCTATTTAATCTTTACTATACGGAATTACACTCAACTGGCAAAGAACAAGATGTTCCGAGTTGGCCCCTGTGTCAAATACAGGGCCTGAGGCTGATATGCCCTCACCCAGGGCTTTCTTATCAGCCCCCTTCACAAGAAAGCTTGCCAGGTTCTCCAGTCCTGTGTTATCAGGTCCCTGCTCACAGCTTCTGTATCACAGAACTTTATCACTGGCGTGACGGAGGCATGAAACTGAGGAACCAAAGTGTTTCCAGAGAGTGGTGTCAAAGATACCCAATCAGATCTCAGCCTGGGATCTGTGTTGTGCAGCTGTGCCGAGACACCAAGCACACCAAGCTAGAGCTCACCCTGCAATCCAAACAGCTGCTGATAGGAATCAGGATTGTGTAATAGGCCAGGATCAGTACCTATTTAATATCTTACAGATACATGCTCTCTCTCTCCCTGTATATGTGTGTATATATGAATAAATATCAGGTGGAGGACTCCCTACCCTGCTGGTTTTTGTTCCAACCGAGCTCTCAATTACTTAATTGAACCTGAAACAATCTGCTTAAATTTGGTAATAAAATAGTTGATTCTTTAATAAGTTATTTATACAATTCTATACTTAACTTTAAACTCCTACTGTTTAAAACAATTAAAAGGCTCTGATTTATGAAATTATTAGTTCAATTGATGGTTCAATTAAGTAACTGAGAGCTCGGTTGGAACAAAAACCAGCAGGATAGGGGGAGTCCAGGACCAGGGTTAGGAACCACTGATATACAGTATATACATAAACATTACAGATTGATTTTTAGTCAGCAAAATCCTACCTGGCCTTTAGCATGCAACATGAAACATGAAACACAGACTTGGTGTAACAGTTTCTGCAAATATCTTCTACCATAACCAGCCAGCTTGGCTCTACATACAACTGTTATGGGGGAGACATGGGTTTTAAACTTAAAAAAAAAAAAAAGCAGTGAAGAAACTCTTAAGTTTCCGAAGTAGGTTAACTGCATACTGCATAGGACATTAGTTAGGCTGGTAGTCCACAGCCCAAAACTGGTCTCAACATCTTTAGGAAGGGAGCAGTGGAAATATAAGAGTAAGGGATTTCAGTGGATCCTTGGTAGTATGGCTATATTAGCACTATAGCTACACAATACCTGGAGGAAATTATTTTCTTTGCAGGCTAAATTGGAATCTAGTGTGATGAAGCTCTTAGTTATTCTTAGTTATTTGGAATCCAAACTGAGCGCTTTCATTGAACTTGAACCAACCATGATGTTAAAATCAGTTGGAGTGCTAGGTTAAATTATAACCTTAACCATGACAAGCAATTCTTAGAATGGGTGGAAAAATTTCCAACAACTCCAAAAACTCCTTGCCACTCATAGTGAATTGTTAGCAGTGATTTTATGATAAGATGTTTTTTGACAACATAAAGCCGTGGGAGTCTTGACTTTTATTTATTTATTTCGGAGTCCAAGCCTTAACACGGCGTTCCCTATGTGAAATAAATTGTGATATACAGGATAAGCTTTAGGGTCCTTTTGAGCTAATTGTAAAAATTACAGGAACGCGTGTAAAACACAAAGCTAAGGGGGCTGCCTGAAGGATATGGCTTGTGTTATACTGAAATCTGCGGATGTACGTATGCTGTGAACAGACACATACAAGGAGACTTGACAGCCAAGGCCAGCTGCCCAGGAGGGAGGGATTATCTGTATCTAAACCAATTTTTTTCCCTCCATCCCCACAAAAAGCAGAAGCACAATCCAATGCCTTCAGTCCATCACTTGATTTGAGGTAATTCATATTTGAACATGGTTTTCACGCAATGGAATGCCTGAAATGTCATTAAAAACAGACCATATTTAGAGCAGAGCTAAAAAGATCAGATTACTGGATCTGAAGCGAGGGGATAAGAAGCTGCTGTTAGTATTGTTCTCCTACAGAAGTCTGCATCCAGCTTTAATTTTTTTTTGAACCCACTCAAGCTTCTGAGCTATTTTTTTTTTTTTTTTGCTGGGAAAAATCCTCTATGCGAGAGGACTTTGTTTAAAAAGTAGGTGTTAGGAGAGTGAAAGATTATCATTCATCCTGGTGGGATTTAAAGGTCTCAGTCTGCCTCTAGGTGGACGCATTTCAACATTTGCAACCCCCCCTCACAACCACTCAATGAACAAATGTCAGGATCAAGCTGTACGGCAGACTTTTGTGACGAGTCTGTGCACTCGGAAGACAAATCACAAATACAGAAGTATACAGAGAGACTCAAATGGAGAACCAGGCAGGAGAGTACAAGAATGAATGTCTAGCTGGTATGAAAATATTAGCTTTGCAGAATCTCATGTTCTTGAACATTTTTCACACAACTCAGCCATTTAAAATTGACCGTCTAATGCTGGAGAAAATGTCACATAAGCTCTCCCAGTCAGCACTGGTCTTCACAGTGATCCATTATATCAGAACTCCCTCTTCTGTAAAAGTATTGCACTGTTCTGTAAAACAAAACAAAAGGGGGAAAAAACCTTATTGCACTTTCTATTTTTAATATGTTTCTGTCTGTCCACTCACTAAATCTGATGAAATTATGGGTCTTTTTTCCCCTTCAACGCAAAAGTTGCTTTTTTTTTTTTTTTAAACTTTCCAAGCTCCAGATCCAAACTAATTTCAACACATGAGACTGGGAGTGCTCTACCTCAGACCTCCTGTCTTATTTATGTACGGTGTCAAATGGTCCTGATTTGGTGTGTGCTCCAGTGCATTAAATTGCCAGCAATTTCTACATGGAAAACGTTGTCAAAGTGATCTTTTTAGATTTAATTTTTCACCTGTGAGTGAGGTCGGCCCTACTCTGCTATTTACTTGCACATAGCCTCGAGGAATCTCGGGAAATAAATAGTTTTGTGTTTTCTGTAGGTTTCCAAGTACTCATATTACAGGGAACATTCATTTCCAAATCTGACTTACACAGCCTTGAAATTGCTTTTACATAAAACATTTGATTGTGAAACTATTTCTGTTTTTGATGCAGAAATAGTATTGAAGACTCCCGCTCATCTTCAAAAACACTGCATTGTCATAATTTCCTACTACTACTGTTCTACTACTAATAAATAGTGTTTAATATGTTTCTCCGATATATATTTAATTAAATAAAAAATCCAACATTGTAATTACAAACCCCAATTTGTACATGACATGAAATGATAACTTGAAAACAAGCAGCACTAATGGGTTTTTGTTTATTTTTCCTTTTTTCTCTCTCTCCTCAGGTTTATTTTTCACTCACGCCCACTTCCTACGAGTTTTCCGCCTTTGAAACATTTCCCTCTCTTGAATCCCTAGCTTCTTGCTGCACATGGGGGCTTTGAACGTGGAAAGGGAACAGTTTCACTAGGTATTTAAGATACATCAGACTCCGACTGCAGCCTCCAGTAGCACAGAACTGTTTGTTTGTTCATTTGTCTCCTACCATTATGTAGCAGTGAATATGCTGTACATACGATATGAGAGAACTAGAAACAAGCAAGCTGGCAATAATAGCTCATTTCAGATGTTTTAAACTTGAGATCTTTTCTTCATCTGTACACTTGTCAGTGTTATCTAATTCAATTTATCCCCCTGCCCCCCGAGTTCTTTGTGATGCTCGTCTCTGACTTAAACTGACCCCTCCAGCTGCCATCCCCACCCACGTTGCTCCGGGTCCCTCCAGTCAATGCGTTTCCCTGGAGAATATTGTGACAGTGTAGCTGCTTGCATTCAGTTACCATGGATTTCAACTGGGTGACAGTGAAATATTTCAAGACTGTAACAGATGAAAGCTGTCAGTGTCTCGTCATCCCAGCCTGAACAATTTGGTCTGAAAATAGGAACAAAAAACGCAAAAAAAAATGCCAACCAACCCTCCCTTCCTACCCATACATTGTTTATTTCAACACAGTGCACAGACTGTTGCTTGTTTACATCTACTGCAAACTTGCCTGCTTTTTATTTTTTATTTTTTTAATCGTCACGGTTTTTGAAAAGTGGGCTCTCCAGCTCCTAAGGAAGTGGCTGGGAAGAGCAAACAGGAGATGCAGATCAAGGAGAACGGATAATGACAGAAGAGGGAGCAGAGTGAGTCAGGCTTACTGCACTGCGAGGATATAGAAGCATAGTTATGATGAGGCCCTTGCTTTAATGAGGTTGAGCACTTCAGAGGTGGTAGGCGGCCAATCCCTGCTGATCGGTGGATTAACTGGGCTAACCTTTCCTTTTTATCATTAACTAACATGACGTAATGACCTAAAAGGGTCAATTGAACTGGTGGTCACTGGAGAAGTAACTTCAACCACTGAGATTCAACTGTTGTGCTGGTGGAATAAATCCACGTGGCATGCTTAATGGAAACCTGATTGCATTTAAAATAGTTCTTGCTTTTTGCAAAAGGTAATATTTATTGGATCCAAAGCTTAAGATAATGTTTTGATGAGACCAACTGGACATTTTACATCTAGTTAATGTGAAGACACTGGAGAAAAATATAATAAAAAAAGCTAAAAGAACTGAAACAAGATTACTGCCTGGGCTTAGAGGTTTGGTAAATGGAAAACAGTTAATAGGGGTTAAATTAGGTTCTTTAGAGGTGATCTGAAATGACTGTGAACTAACTTTCTTAGAATCCTTTAGGGAGTTCAGTCATTTCAGGTCAAATCAAAGTCAGTGCAGAGACAGGAATATGAGAAAATGCTTAGACATGGCAGGAGTGGAGAAAAACAGATTAATGAGTGATGATTGTAATTAGTTTTGAACAAGGAAGTGAAGGTTTATTCAGGACTTTATTCTGGGATTCACAGGTATGATCCGGAGTCTCATCAGATTTAATGACTGCCTCAGCTGAAGCCGAAACAGTGGACGAGCAGTGAGGAATTGTAGAATTATTTCTCCTCCAATAGCTTCAATAACTCTATAAAATCATGTTTGGCCTCTTTCTGACAAACATGCACTGGGGAAACTTTGATTTTCCTCAGTTCTGACTGAGAAGAAAACTTCTACAGAAAAGTGAATGCAGTTTGTGGAATTACATGAGCAGGGACAAGGAATGAAACAAAAAACTTGCAGCAGTGACGCTTTAACTGAGACTCTTGAGTTATGTTACTCTCGAGGGGACTTCCACTGGGGCACACAAAATACAAATACGATAAGTGGTGATTGAGTTGAAATGCTAAATTACCCCCAAATCTCAGATGAATCCTCGAGGACAAAAGACCTCCCTGTGCCGTGTGTCAGTCGCTTCCTGCGCAGTTGTAAATCACAGCGTTGGTGGGTTATGAAGCCACGTTTTTCCTGAGATTTCAAATTCCTAGCTGTCAGGGTCAGTGCACCTGTTTACAATACTGCTGCTATCTAAGTGCTGCAGAATCTTTCTTCTTAACTGCCAAATGCTAAATTACCCCAGTCAGCACTATTAACCCCTCTCAGGTCTCTCCATATGAACGATTGCTTCAGAAGGTGTCTTTATGACAGACATTTCCAGACGCCTAATGCTTCATCCCCCTACAATTTGCCTAACTCCTGTGAAGTAATCAAATGGCTATGAAAGCTCCTCCACTTACGATTACATTATACAAGCAGGCTGCCCCTGGAGCCATTAATTTCAGCTCTGGTGTTTGTCGGGCTGAAAGAAGGCTTCTCTGGGACTGTGCATGTAGTGAGAGGTGTCTAGATGGCAGGAACAATATTGAATATCCACTCCTCCACTGTGCAACACAAATGAACAACAGTGAGTAAGTCTTTAACAGTGGGGGAACAAAAGAGATTTCCATCACTCGGGTACCAAAAGCTTTGGCACAAACACACAGTAACTAAAAGACTGCTGTTTCATGACCTACTGTATTAGAGGGAGGCAGTCTATGGCAAAGGTCCTCAAACTGTGATCTATAGAAATATTACATACAGAGAAGAGAGTGGAGTCTATAGATCCAAAAATATGAGACCTTTAAAAGAAAGAGCTAGTAATGAGGGAGGTATCTTATTGGTTATTGGTGTAACATGATAGCCTGTAGCATCAATTATATCCTGTTTGACTCCTCAATATAGGCTCATAGTTCAGACTAAAGATTCAGAACAATGTTTGGTCGCTAGGCTATGTAAAAAATAAAAGATTAGAAATGGATTGTCTAATAGTAGTTGCTTAATTTATCTTGATGATGTGACTTTTAGAAATTGCAGTTGTTCTTTCAAATTTCAAATAATTATGTATTTTGAAAATGCACCCCTAGACCTGCATTCAGCGTAACACTGGAATTAGAAAATGTACATCCAGGACCAGGACATCCAGAATTTTCTATTTCTATACTAACATCCAAAGTCACTGTGAAAAACTATTTTATATAGTAAAGCCTTTTCCACAGTAACAATCTCCCCCAATAAATTCGGTTTTTGTCTTGAATACCTGATGGGTACATAAATATAGCGCATTCTTTTCATGTGATTCATCACCCACTTTGGTTGAAAATGATTGCAAATGATCAGAGACATATTGCAAAATACTATTTTACCAGATGATTGTATGAACAGAAGAAGAAGAGGTCGAGTTCAGGTTTCCTGGGATACAAACTAAATTCAGGGATTTCAGACTGGTTTCTGGGCTTTTTGCTAAACAACGTGATTTATGTTAGTTTCGCAATTCCGCTGACCGCTTTGATTTCTCTGCTCGGTGCCGTTTAATCATTTAACTCAGTGAACCTTTTCCCATGGCTAACCTTTCAGAGAACTGTCACCTCACATCATCAGCGCTACAAAGACAACACCTGGCATTCGAGAATCGTGAGGAAAATTTGGTGTGAGGGATAAAATTAAATAAAAAATTAAAACGGCCTGGTCAAATTTCATTTTTTCACTTTAATCAATTCCATTACATCTGCAGGTTTAGCAGGCGCTTCAATAATTGAACTCCACCTGATTAAACCTGAGTAAATAATTAAAGGCTTTATTTCATAAGTTGATATTTTCTGCCTTTCTCGCCAAGGACAGTTTCTGTTCAGTATTCATATCTGATGCGCTCTGTGCTTGAACGCCAGAGCAGCCCCTAATGCAGACTATACAAGCTTCTATGTTTATTTATTGTAGCATGTACACCAAAATAATTAAAATTAACTACTTTGTGTTGGCTTGGGATTAAGTTGTTTTGTTTGCTCTTTTTAACAGGAACTAAATATTTAAATTCGCTCAGGTGAAAAATGGGAGCTTTTAAATAATAATAATCTAAAACGTGAATATGCGCAGCACTAAACTGTTCCTATTCAGTTATTTGCTTGTCTTTCCTGGGTTCTCCATGTGTGACTGTGTCCTGGTTGTAATATTCGCATCTACACAATACAGTTAAGAAAGCCAATTGTAACCTATGGTAGCTTATTAAGAGGCAATTACTGAACAAATCCTAATTTGTGACTAAAACATCCAAATACACCCTGACTAAATAATTAATTAATGAGGGGAACACTTGTAATTTCCCCTAAAATAATAATATATTCACAACATGTAATGGTCCAATTATGAGTCCCAACAGTGTGGTTAGCATCTGAATTCTAATTAATTTAAGAAGAAAAACAAACAATTGTGGTTCTTGTGTGTTGATGTGATGTGGGGGAGGCATACCCATGACAATAAGAGATCTGAGCACACACCAGAATGAAAGTATATCATCAAGATAGCATAATTATCCTATAAACAAAATAATTACGTTTTAAAAATATATTTACTTCCAAAGCCCACCCCACTAAATGAGAGTTTTCTGTCACATAGATATCTTTACTAACAAGCTCTAATTAGTTGCACATACAAAACCTTTGAGAATGAATGTGCATTATTACTGATATAAAACTCCTCTATTTTAAGAGCCAAAATCAATCCCTTGTTATGACCTCTCTCAGACCCGCAACTCACAGCCATATTCCCATTGCACCAATAAGAGCACATTGAGGAAAACAATGTGACTCCACCTAGGATATATTTAAAGTTTCAACAGAGCTGACTGAAATGAATTATAATAAAATACATTTGCATAGCATCCATGCAATACATATCAGGAAATACAGATATAAAGGATTAACCTGGAAGTGTCAAAAACGTTCTTTCCTCTTAAATGTAACTTATAAAAAAACCTGTTAATTAATTAATTAATTAATTACAATAATTAAGCAACTGTAGAATCCATGTCCCACCAGATTAATTTTTAACATAAACATCATGTAACTGAAAATGGTAGATGGCATTAGGCATTGGAAATGGCACTTTCAATGGAAAAGCAATACAAAGGGCGGGACAGTGCTGGACAGGGCAGGGAAAAGCCACATGCCCCAGAAGATGACTCCCTCCAGGTGAAGCACCTGACCGATAGAGCTTCCCTGATTGTTTGGGGTCCTGTATATAAACAAGAAGCCCTGATTTTGAACTGTAGTTGCTGGTTTGATTGTTTGTTTCATTAGTTATATGTTTAAAGTAGTGACCTGTCACCAGTTTAGTTTATGCTCAAACAGAGCTAGGATTTTGTTTATAGTTTCTGTATTTCCTTTTGCAACCCCACACAGTGCCACAAAAGTTTATTGCAAAAAATTGCTGATGTTCCACAAAAAAAGAAAAAAAAAATACAAGCAAAAAATATGCTTGCTTGAAACTTTGAGTTACTTCCAAAATTTTTGCTCCAGACTAACATTTGTTTAATTTTTTCTGTAGGTGATGGAAAACATTTTAAAGTTGCAAATGTTGCAGGAGACAATTTAGGAAAAGGACAAATACATTGTCAGGAGCTGATCTTGAATTTGCAAATGGAGCAAAACATGTTTCAAAAGCTTAAAGTTTTACATTGGATGTGAATAAACAATATCTGCAATTCAGCCTGTGCAATATATGGAGTGCAGCCTGTGGATGAACACATAAATATTTCACTCTCCTATCAGCAGCCATTGCTTTTTCAGTAAAATGTAAATATGAGACCTACTCTAGGCAAGTAACACATCTGAGTTTTACATATTTATATTTGATCATTGAGATGGGTGCATCCACCTTAAGAAAGCATATTTGTTGTTTTCTTCCTTCCCCTGCATTACAATTTTTTGGGTACTTCTCAAAGAAAAAAAAAAGACATGCTTGTGTCACAAACTCAAAAACAAGTAGACTGTGTCACTCATATCACTGTAGATATGACATTGCAATACTTAAAGAGCTTAACAATTGGAAATTGGAAATGCCTACATATAGAAAAAGAACTAGTCAAAGAGGTAAGTGAGCAAAATAAATACTGCCCTGAAACAACAAAGGAAAAATCTACAGGTGCCATATTTTGTCATAAATATTTGGACAGTGACACAATTGTCATAATTTTGGCTCTGTACGCCACCACAATGGATTTGAAAGGAAACAATCAAGATGTGCTTTAATTGAAGACTTTCATCTTTAATTTGAGGGTAGTTACATTCAAATTGGGTGAAAGATGTAGGAATTACACCTTACAACTTTTTATATGTGGTCCCCCCAATTTTAGGGGCTCAACAGTATTTGGACAAACTAACACAATTTCAAGTTTCAATACGTAGTTCAAATCCTTTGTAGTCAATGACTGTCTGAAGTCTGGAACCCACAGACATCACCAGATGCTGGGTTTCTTCCCTGGTGATGCTCTGCCAGGCCTGCACTGCAGCTGTCTTTAGTTCCTGCTTGTTCTTGGGGCGTTTTGCCATCAGTTTTGCCTTCAGCAAGTGAAATGCTGCTCAGTTGGGTTCAGGTCAGGTGATTGACTTGGCCAGTGCAGAATATTCAACTTCTTCGCCTTAAAAAAGTCTTAGGTCGCTTTTGCAGTATGCTTCGGGTCATTGTCCTTCTGCACTGTGAAGCGCCATCCAATGAGTTTGAAGCATTTGGCTGAATCTGAGCAGATAATATAGCCCTAAACACTTCAGAATTCATCCTGCTGCTTTTGTCAGCAGTCACATTACCAATAAATACAAGGGAACCAGTTCCCTTGGCAGCCATACATGCCCATGCCACAACACTACCTCCACTATGCTTCACAGATGAGGTGGTACGCTTCGAATCATGAGCAGTTCCTTCCCTTCTCCATACTCTTCTCTTCCCATCATTCTGGTACAAGTTGATCTTTGTCTCACCTGTCCATAGGATGTTGTTCCAAAACTGTACAGGGTTCTTTACATGTTTTTTTGCAAACTCTAATCTGGTCTTCCTGTTTCCTGTTTACATCTTGTGGTAAACCCTCTGTATTTACTCTGGTGAAGTCTTCTCTTGATTGTTGACATTGACACAGATACGCCTACCTCCTGGAGGATGTTCTTGATCTAGCCAACTGTTGTGAAGGGGTTTTTCTTCACCAGGGAAATAATTCTTCTGGCATCCACCACAGTTGTTTTCCGTGGTCTTCCGGGCCTTTTGGTGTTCCTGAGCTCACCAGTGCGTTCTTTCTTTTGAAGAATGTAGCAAATAGTTGCTTTGGCCACACCTAATGTTTTTGCTATCCCTCTGATTGGTTTCTTTTGATTTCTAAGGCAAAACTGAAGGCAAAATGCCCCAAGAACAAGCAGGAACTAAAGACAGCTGCAGTACAGGCACCAGGGAAGAAACCCAGCATATGGTGATGTCTATGGGTTCCAGACTTCAGACAGTCATTTACTGCAAAGGATTTGCAACCAAGTATTGAAACTCACCATTTAATTCATGATTATGTTAGTTTGTTCAAATACTTTTGAGCCCCTAAAACTCGGGGGACCACTTATAAAAAGGTGTAATTCCTACACCGTTCACCCAATTTGGGTGTAACTACCCTCAAATTACAGATGAAAGCCTACACTTAAAGGACATCTTGATTGTTAAATTTCAGATCCACTGTGGTGGCATACAGAGCCAACAATATGACAATTGTGTCACTGTCAAAATGTTTATGGACCTAACTGTATATGTATGTATATATATATATATATATATATATATATATATATATATATATATATATATGTGTGTGTGTGTGTGTATTATTTTACCAGAATAATGCAGTAAAGTAAATCAATCAATAAATACATCAAAATGGTTTAACATGGTGACCTTGCTGTACTGAAGAGTCAACCACGAGGTAAAATTATCAAGCTATTTAAATCATTTGGAAGAATAACATAGATACGAATAAGTAAGAATAAGAGCAAGTATTAGTACACCCTCATAAAGTGTGGATTAATGCTAATGTGATTTCTTTTTATGTCAGTCTTTCTCTGACATAATTAAAATGTCAGTTATCATGTATCTCCTTAAAAATGTATCTGGGAGTTCAGCTAAAGCATATTTAATATTCCAGCTCAGTCAATTAGTTACAATGAACACACCCAGCTACTTGACATTGCCTTGGTTCATTCCCGGTTCTGCTATATGCTTACTGTTCAAGCATATGGTAATCCTTCACCTCATTTGCTGTAGCATGTCATGTATTTTGCTTCCCTGTGTAACTTATTGCTTTGTGTGTGTGTGATTTTAATTTTCTTTTGGTTTAACCACACTACACTATGTTAATGTCACTCACAAAATCATAATGCAAGATACACAAATAATAATACAGTTTAAAAAAATATATACTAAAAACAATAATAGTGGCTTATGTTTCTAAACCAAATATTTTGTTTAATGATGGATTCTTAACCCTGTTATCCACGACCACAACATTATTAACGATCCTGCTTCCCCCCAACGAAAGTCCTCGAGTGACGGAGAATGGGCTGGGAATTGTGGGAGCGCTCAGATGGCTGCAAAGCACCTTAATGGAATTAGAAGTTATTTTACAGCAAACGTCCTGTGGAGCAGTTTCAAATTCTGCCACTGTGAGACACATAAAGGCCTCTGTCTGCAGCCACTATTGATGTATCGATTTGTTATGCTTCCAGTGCTCTCACAGGCATGGCCTCAGCAGGGTGAAGACAAGAAAAAACACACACAAAAACCCTTCATTTCTTTTTGGTGTATTACTGATAAGCAGCACGGGCACTAGACCACTGATAATGGCTCTGTTTTTTCATGTTCCCAAAATAGACAGGTCAATGGTAAAAGTGTCTCGTTGCAAATGTTTTCATTAAAGCGCTGCCCGCCCTGTTCTTACCGCATAGCTCTCCTAACAGTGACATGTCTGGGCCAGGCTTTTATGTGCTGCAAGGTAGGGGGAGACAGGTTTCACGAAACGGTAGATGCATTCACCTCCTCGATAGAGGTGTCAAGGCAATTAAGCCCATTCAAAAGGCACAGGAATGCTCACATGCATTTGCCAGAAAAGCACACACTGGAAAACAAAAGTTTTTTCCCCTATAAAACACTGCTAGACTATCGTTCTAGGTCAAGGGTGCCCAAACTTTAATGCCTGGAGGGCCAATTACCGGGTTAGACTCGAGCGGACGGGTCAAACTCATTTCCAGCTCACGAACACGGGGGTAACCAGTCAAGGCCTGTGTATTTGGGAGCGTGTGACAGTGTGCTCTGTTTCATGTCTTTTAACATTGTACTCTTTCATTACAGCTTCTTGTCATCATAAGCAAACAGCTTTTTCTTTAACTTCAGTAAGAAAAAATAGCTTTCACCCTCTTTTTCATGAAATGGTCTCTTATCTGTTTTCAACTTTCTATTTCTCGCCCTGCTGTGCATTTTAAAACCATACAGACGAGTGTCCCTCACACCCCCACAACACGTGATGACAGTCTCCTATCAAGGAGAGTCTATTTGAAACTTTATGCAACACATTCATTTAAAAGATTGTTATCACCAACTTTCAAAATCAGAATTTAAGAAAATGATTTTGGTTAAAAAGTAATTAAATGATTATGTTTTTAAATGTGTTTTATTCAAAGGTTATTTATGTCATACCCTTCTGCGGGCCAAACCAATTGTGGATGAGGGAAATAATTTGGGCATTCCTGTTCTAGGCAATAAAAAGGATGGGTTAAAAGTTGCAGGTAGCATTAGTTTTGTATTAGTCATTTCCCTGGAGGACTGCTCTACCACTGTGAACTGCTTGAAAGCTAACACTTACCTGAGGAGCTCCTGTAACAGTTAATCCCACCAACCCAGGCTTCAACACCCTTTCAAAGCCCTGTGCAAAACACCCTCCTGGTCTCTCTCTCATCAGTCAATATCCCGATAGGCTGGCTCCTCTGGTTGTCATGGTCACAGTAACTTTTGCAATTCTATACAAACGGACCCCCCTCCACCTCTCAGGGTGTAGAGCAATCCCAGACCCATCATTTCTTATTACCCCTGCAAGGGGTGATAGCAGGCCGCAATACGCTGCATGTGGGTGACCTCATAACTGAAACGGGTTCAAATGTTTCCAATAAAATCTGTCTGAGAGGATGAGGAGAAAGGGGCTTGGTATCAGAAATAGCAAACAGCAAAGTGTGAGACAGGCCAGCGGGCAGCACTAGATATAGAAACTGTCTGGGAGCAAGTCTGAAGTACACCAGCTGAGATGAGGTTGTCAATGGAGAAGTCATAAGAACAAATTTGAAATCTGATAATATAGCTAATCAACTAGTTACCATGCTTCAAGGTGTTTTGTTGTTGTCTTTTTGAAAAGTGGGCATATGATATGAATGCTTAAACCATCTAAATAGAATCTGCAATGAAGAGAAATGGCTTATTTTATCAAATTGGGCCCATTGGGAGCCCCAAGTTGGTCTGCTATCCGTAAAGTCAATAGGGCATTTGCTTTTCCATAAGTTATTCAATGCGGTAACTAATTTCTTAGGAGGTGTGACCTTTACAAAAACATTTATAACATTGATTTAATGTTTAGCTTGGCTGTCATTGATCAATAGGTTTTCTATGTGTGAGAATCATTCTGACACTCCGTTTGTGATCTGCCTAAGCAAGCGGAGTCCATTTCTTTCTTTTCCTAGGTATTCCTCTTGCATTGGAATGTACCGGGTGAATATTTCTCAGCCCACCAGAAAGCTCTATAAATGTTGAAAGACATATCATTACTTTTTTTCTCACAACGCCTTGGGCTTTTCCAGGCACATTATACGGAATTGAAAATTAACCTGTATGGAGTTAAAAAGCTACATTAATTAACCAAATGGTTTAAAATCATCTTGAATGTTCAGATTCTAGCTTCTTTTGAAAGAACAATATTACATTTTCGAAACTAGGGTATTTGAGGTTTCATTGACACACACACATACACAGAGTATATAAGCACAGTTCAATGAGCCCAAAATGTTCCATCAAAAGTCCCATCCCCATGGTAAATACACCAGTGTCTGTGTTTTGCTCCATTTTGTGCTCGGTGTTTTATTGTATGCTTATTATTGTGTTACAGAGCTGTAAATACATTAGGTATTACAGTGTCTAATATTGCACCCCCTCCCAGCAATCTGGCTTTGTGACAGCAACTTGTGACAGCATCACTCACAAACGGAGGACAATTGGAATTGCTTTTGGCAGCAAAACAAATTCTTTCTGGATGGTATATCCTCACATGAACCCGGATCCCAGGATTAGAGGACAGTGATCATGTAGTGTTTTGCTTCTCATATTTACCTTTGCTCAGGCATACTGATTAAATAACCCTGTGTCAGGGAACTCGCCACAGAAATGGGAAATAAATGAGTCAGCAAATCGTAAAGTTACCTGTTGAGTTTAAATAAATAATAAACGTCAGGGGAGTCTAAATGTATTTACCCATATTTTTTTGTGCACAGTGTAGCAGAAGAGAAACCTTTACTGCAGTTGATTTTTATTATTTTTTATTTCTTGCTAAATAAAAATCAGATTGCTAACTAGAAAGTCTCAAAATGATGAACAATTACTAGGCAAGCAAATGGTTTTGGTTCGCTAACCAGATAGTGGCTTTCTTTGCTGCTGCAAAACATTTGCTGTCGGTTCTGCTGGCCGGGCATGGGTACTTTGTGACATATCAGCTAGATTGGGGGGAATACTACAATCTAAAACACGCGTGTTGTGAGATTCAGCAATATTGGACCCAAATAAATGGTCTTCTCTCTTTAAACCGCCGTTTTGGAATCAGACATTATACTTTAGCTCTGCTCATAGCTATATAGGCATGGTGGAGATAAGGACACAAAACACCAACACATCATTGTCAATGGACACTGTTAGTCCATTCACTTCTTTCCACAATGCAAGTCAACAACACAAATATCAGAAGAGCTAATGTTTCACAATGCATCTCAGTTGGACTCATTATTTGTGGAAGTAAATTAGGCTCATGTCAATGGAGTTCAGAATTTCCTTCGCCTGTTTTCCTTTTAGATGTCTGACAGGTGTTCTTTTGCTTCATTGTTTTTGTTATTTTTTAAGTAGTTGCAGATTTGCAAAGAGGTAGAACTACTGTTTAACAACATTAGGATTGTACAAATGTGACAGGATATAGAACAAACACTCAACAAAATAACAAAATGACTCAACATGACAAAAGCATTTTCTCTCAAGGGTGGGGGAAGGAAGCAGTAATAAAGTGGGATTTAAAAGCGGAAGACTGTAGGAATGTGTATTAGTGGCAAATGCAGCAAAAGAAAGACATTTGCCTAGAGGAGCCTCCAATAAAATGTTGTTTAATAACTGTAATGTGGTATTAAAAAAAATATGAGGGGAAAAATTGACTTTCCAAAATGAAAGCTTCTTTTAAATCCACATTCTTGGTTTATGGTGAAACATGGCAGTCTCATGAATAATCTTCTAGCATTTGTTCCATAGTTGTGCTACATTCATTAAGTTTGAATCTCCTAGAGATAAGAATATATATATATATATATATATATATATACACCGATCAGCCATAAGATTATGACCACCTGCCTAATATTGTGTAGGTCCCCCTTTTGCTGCCAAAACAGCCCTGACCCGTCGAGGCATGGACTCCACTAGACCAGATCCTTTAAGTCCTGTAAGTTGCGAGGTGGGGCCTCCATGGATCGGACTTGTTTGTCCGACAGATGCTGGATTGGATTGAGATCTGGGGAATTTGGAGGCCAAGTCAACACCTTGAACTCGTGATTCATCAGACCAGGCCACCTTCTTCCACTGCTCCGTGGTCCAGTTCTGATGCTCACGTGCCCATTGTAGGTGCTTTCAGCAGTGGACAGGGGTCAGCATGGGCTCCCTGACTGGTCTGCGGCTACGCAGCCCCATACGCAACAAACTGCAATGCACTATGTGTTCTGACACCTTTCTATCAGAACCAGCATTCACTTTTTCAGCAATTTGAGCTACAGTAGCTCGTCTGTTAGATCGGACCACACGGGCCAGCCTTCGCTCCCCACGTGCATCAATGAGCCTTGGCCGCCCATGACCCTGTAGCCGGTTTACCGCTTTTCCTTCCTTGGACCACTTTTGATAGGTACTGACCACTGCAGACCACTGCAGGTGTATATAAATAAAGATATCAATCCAAGCACAACATGTCCCACCAATGAACACTTTTTGAGGACCTAAGGATCTCATCTGAGAATAATTTAACTACATATAAAGCATCAATTGTACTGCCTTTATCTTGGTAAGGATATACAAGTTAAAAGGTACATAAAAAGTGTAGTTTAAGTTTGTTGAAAAAAGTTCTGTGGAAAATGGTTATTGGATCAGATTGAAATTATATTTTTCCACAAAGAGTGATCACCAAATCTACAGTGAATACTATGAAAACTGTAAGTCTGCTTAGAAATAAACAGTAATAGTCACTGTACTATTTCAAGAAATAACACAATCCATCTACCAAACATGCAATTTTGCCTCTCTCCAAATACACCACCAAGTTGATATAGCAGCTGATTATTAAGTTGCAGTATAAAAAAAAACTATTTCACAGGCTTCATAACATGTGTTCCCTGTTCTGAATTTCTGACATTTATTTATAGGTCATTCAGAGGTCCAATCAAGTTGTTTTCCGCTACCTTGTAACTGATTTGACACAAATTTGCATCCAGTGGAGGTTCCAAATTTGTACCAATGCTTAATAGCACAACCTCTAGTGCTAAATCATTTGTTTTTTCTGATTTCCTTCTGGAGGTACCAGAAGTTCAATAATCAGCACGACAGGAGGGGGGTGGGGGATAAATACTACCCTGATGCAAAAATAAGTAGATTGGCGGATACTTTTTTTTGCCTGTTAAAGCAAGAGTGTAGACACTTTTTGCAGAGTGCTACAAATTTATCTGATGAGGACATCGGGCTTGAACTTTTCATATGACTAATCTCATAAGGCAAATTTCTCAGGATGTTTTTTTTTAATTTTTTACATAGCTTCAACACTATAGCAGGGGCATTTATTTTTCTTAATATAACTTTTGCAAATTCTACTGAACAGCTGGGGCTGATACAGTATTTCAATGAGACTACAGCCAGGCGGCATCCGTGTAAAATCATACTTGTCCAAAACCCTGGGAGGTTTCCTCCTAAATTTGATGAGGCAACAAAATACCTATGTTAAACAGCAATTTTGCAGGCTGAAGGCACATTCTAATGGCTCATTTCTAGGCTCGTACTGTGGAGGATTACATGCCCTGCCTTATCTGCAAGAAACAGTTGCACCGGTTCTGCTCTTTATTGCAGATAAATATTTCCACTTTGACGGACACTAATGCTTTGGTGGCAGAGACATCAGGGGAACCATGACTGTCTCTTACCATTTTCTTCACTGTAATAAGAAGGCTCCCAATCACCTTGTACACAGAGAGTCCTGTTGAGTTTGAGGATTAGGCTGAAATCGTGTTCCAGTTTCCGTACTGGGCAGAAGCATTAATATGAAAAGACCCACATTTTGTCCCGAAAGAAAAAAAAAAGGGGGGAGGGTTGGGGAAAAGAAGAGAAAAGAAAAGCCTGTTTGGACACATTAATTATGCAGCGAAACCAAGCCCCGATTACAACACAGCAGGCTGGTAAGCTCTAAATGGGGCTTGTATTTGTAAGTAATTTATTATGGGCAATTGTATAGAATGGTGATAGCACATGACAGGGGAGAGTAAACGATCGGCTGCAGGGATTGTGTCAGAAACAAGCTCTTTTCCGCTCATTAGCAATTTGTTTTCTATCTGTGGCAAATACATACAGCCAGGCCATATGTGGTTCACCAAACACCGCTGTTATTTGACAGTAGATCCTGGGACCACTTGTTTTTTATTTCTGTAATGATTATGTTTTTTTGTTATATCACACATCTTGTTGCCCTAATTTCTGTTAATGTCTTTATTGTCAAGGTGTTATGTGTTGTTGTTTTTTGTTTGTTTGTTTTGTTTATTATAATTTCCCCCTACAACTCATTTACTCTGAATTCAGTTTTGTCAATAATACATTGCTGTTATCACTGTTGTGTCCTGTTGAGGCTATTTTCAAAACAATTAAGCCAAATTTCAAATTTGATGGTAGGGGGCATAATGTTTTATTTCCTAATTGTGGCTTTCAGAAAAGAAGGGGGGTGGACACACACATACACAACAACAGTCCATTTCAATTATGCTCAACATTATGGCTCCTGTGAAAACAGCATTACAAAAATGAAGAGTTTCCCACCTGAGCAGACTGTTAAATGCCTAGGTATTGTATTTATATTTTCACCTCATCACCTTTCACATTCTCCATCAGCAAAATGCTTTTAAAACATTAAATTCCTTCATGCATAATTTCTGCTAATTAAGGGTGATTCATTCCAAACTCTGATTGCTAAATAGTCAAGATCGTAGGCTGTGTACAATAGAAAAAAGAAAAAGAAATAAAGAAGATCTACAGCAAACTCAAGTCAAGGGCAAATGAAAGCCTTGAGCAGTTTTTAGAAGATCTCAATGCAGTTTAGGTTTCAGATATTTGCTGTGGTGGGGAAGGCAGGACTGAGCTTCTGAGTTGAAACTATGAGACATATTTTCTGACAAAAAACCAAGGGCAACAACTAAAGGCCAAATATATTTTTCACCTCTTGTCGTTTTTGATGAGAACATAAAACCATAATCATTTAGATTTAGTTGCAAGTGCACACTGATATTTATGAACAGATGCTCCAAATACTGTCACAAGCTTTATCAAATCACCAATCTCTAGTCTGCATTGTAAGACCCTTGTAAAGACTGTCGCCTGTTGATATTGTGCTGAGCAATCCTCTTATACACGCTGCTTCACTGACAAAAGACTATTCTTTTCCATTCAGAAAGGTTCTTTTCTTGCATGGCTGGCTTGCTGACTGGCTTCACAATTGCCAGAAGTTCGATGTAGCCTTGGAGCAACTTATTCGAGGACTTTGATTTCACAACTCTTGTTCCTAGGGCTTTACCAGTGCAGAAGCTTCTCTATTTGAAAATCCCACCTTGGAGGTAGATTCTCCCTGGTATGAAATGTTTGACAGGATGACTGTTTAAAAGACTCCTCAATGCTAGTCTGATTCTGGGTGAAATCCTGCCAAACAGGCAAGTGAAACATCAGCTAAATTGGAGAAAGTTTACTGAGCATACACAAGGCCAAAGCAGCCATGGCTAACCTAAGGATGCTCTCGATAGCTGTGAAAAAATGCAAAATCAGGAAGTGAAAAAGGGATCAACAGCAATATCTTAGACCAAGAGGCCCACATTCAATTTGTGGAGGGATGCAGTGTATTTTCCTAGTTATTTTATCCATCAGACATATAGGCTATAGGATCTATAATATTTCTATATTTGTTCAGTTTTTAACACCTGATGGCTTTTAATCATTATTTTTACAGGTTGTTGAACTTAGAACCTAATTTACAGGCTGTAAAGAAGCATTTTATACTACTTTTAAAGGGCCTTGCCTTTGCATTCAGAATAGTTTTTTTCCAGGAAAGCACAAACAGAACCAACAATCACACACTGACTTGCAATTGTGGAGTGAATCCTTGTAGCCATTTATTCCCTAGCAACCCACCTCTCAACCACAATAGTAGTTTTGAGAAAGGGGGGTCAAAAAGGGACTGATGGCAAGAAACACTCCAACTTTAATCGTTAACATGTAGGTTGCAGCATGACTGGAGCAGCAGACTCGACAGGTTAATGTAGATAATACATTTATACATGAAACAATATATACATTTTTTAATATTATGCCTTCATCAATTACTCATGGACTCCCACATTCCCTATTTCAAAGTCCATCATAAAGAGTTGGTTTTCACAACCTACCTTTTTTTTCTTCTTCCTCTGAAATGAATTCAACTTTCTCTATTAGAGGTGTCACATTTAATTTATTATTCATGTTGTGCAAGGAAAGTCCATTTAGACAACCTGGGAAACCTTCCATAGGCTGAATATATACAGTACTGTGCAAAGGTTTTAGGCAGGTGTGACAAAATGCTGTAAAGTAAGAATGCTTTCAAAAATAGACATGTTAATAGATTATATTTACTAATTAACTAAATGCAAAGTGAGTGAACAGAAGAAAAATCTACATCAAGTCCATATTTGGTGTGAACACCCTTTGCCTTCAAAACAGCATCAATTCTTCTAGGTACACTTGCACAAAGTCAGGGATTTTGTAGGCATATAGTCAGGTGTATGATTAAACAATTACACCAAACAAATGCTAATGATCATCAATTCAATATGTAGGTTGAAACACAATCAATAACTGAAACAGAAACGGCTGTGTAGGAAGAATAAAACTGGGTGAGGAACACCATTTACTGTCAAAAGTCATTCACCATGGCAAGACTGAGCACTGTAACAAGACACAAGGTAGTTATACTGCATCAGCAAGGTCTCTCCCAGGCAGAGAGGGGTTTCCAGATGTGCTGTCCAAGCTCTTTTGAAGAAGCACAAAGAAATTAGTCTGTCTGGGATTACATGAAGAGAGAGAAGCAACTGAGGCTGCCTAAATCCACAGAAGAACTGTGGTTAGTTCTCCAAAATGTTTGGGCCAACCTACCTGCCAAGTTCCTTCAAAAACTGTGAGCAAGTGCACCTAGAAGAATTGATGCTGTTTTGAAGGCAAAGGGTGGTCACATCAAATATAGATTTGATTTAGCTTTTTCTTTTGTTCACTCACTTTTTTCACACCTGCCCAAAACTTTTGCACAGTACTGTATATTTTTTAATGATTATTTATTAGTTTTTGCCATCATCCCTAGGGTAAGAATTTCAATCCGTGAAGTTTGTCACTTCATGGTGTAAAGCTGCAAATGAACAAGTCATTGTTGCGGTTGATCTTTAAAATTATATAATGAATTAATGAATAATTGTTTTTAAACAATAAAACCATAAAGGCAAAAAGGGTCAAACAGGTCAATGAACAGCCTGTTTGTTGTATTTTATTTTACATAAACTAGAAGGGCTAGAAAAGCAGATGAATTAGAAAGCAACACAACAGAATTTTGTTGAACAATCGTTTATTTAAATTAAATTTTTACGGCACACCTCCAAGTGTCCCACATAATCCACTACACCAAAAGAGGGGTCTCCTGATGTGGGGGATTTGTACACCCTTCTATGTTTAGAGAAGGATTACATCACCGTAAAAAGATCATACACGTTGAGCCCTATTACAAATGTAACAACATTGTTACATTTGTTGTGTTTTATCATGGGTACAAAAATCAAAATGTTTCAAGGGAGAAATATGTACAAATGTTATGTTAGGTTCTTCCCTGGTCCTTCCATTCTCTCCTCACGTCTGTCAGTAGGTGTCTGAAAAGGACGTGGCCGGGGGGGTACTGTTTGTGTGAATTCCAGAGTGGGCTTGCTGGCTGCTCTGATTCACTGGAATAAGCTTTGGTAAAAGTTAATCAATAACAGGTATTTTACATAGTTCTTTCTTGGTGTACATGAGATATTATATTAATATCTTCATAATATAGTGTTTGCTGGAGCTTCAACCATTGGGAGATCACTACTTTGGATTACAAAGACTTTTGTTTGGTTATGCTTTGAAGACAGTGGTTTGGGACAACTGGTTTGCAGTGCTAACTCCTTTACTGCATCCTGCTAAGATCTGACCACTTCTGCCATTTTGTGGATTAATCACTTTATTTTGGTTGTTGATTGACTGCCTACAATCTGTCATCTTGAAGGAGCTCAGGCAATCGGGACTACATTGAACTTATACAGTGAGGGAAAAAAGTATTTGAACCCCTGCTGATTTTGTACGTTTGCCCACTGACAAAGAAATGATCAGTCTATAATTTTAATGGTAGGTGTATTTTAACAGTGAGAGACAGAATAACAACAAACACATCCAGAAAAACGCATTTAAAAAAAGTTATAAATTGATTTGCATGTTAATGAGGGAAATAAGTATTTGACCCCTTCGACTTAGTACTTGGTGGCAAAACCCTTGTTGGCAATCACAGAGGTCAGATGTTTCTTGTAGTTGGCCACCAGGTTTGCACACATCTCAGGAGGGATTTTGTCCCACTCCTCTTTGCAGATCCTCTCCAAGTCGTTAAGGTTTCGAGGCTGATGTTTGGCAACTTGAACCTTCAGCTCCCTCCACAGATTTTCTATGGCATTAAGGTCTGGAGACTGGCTAGGCTTCTTCTTGAGCCACTCCTTTGTTGCCTTGGCTGTGTGTTTTGGGTCATTGTCATGCTGAAATACCCATCCACGACCCATTTTCAATGCCCTGGCTGAGGGAAGGAGGTTCTCACCCAAGATTTGATGGTACATGGCCCCGTCCATCGTCCCTTTGATGCGGTGCAGTTGTCCTGTCCCCTTAGCAGAAAAACACTCCCAAAGCATAATGTTTCCACCTCCATGTTTGACGGTGGGGATGCTGTTCTTGGGGTCATAGGCAGCATTCCTCCTCCTCCAAACACGACGAATTGAGTTGATGCCAAAGAGCTCGATTTTGGTCTCATCTGACCACAACACTTTCAACAAGTTCTCCTCTCAATCATTCAGATGTTCATTGGCAAACTTCAGTCTTTCATGTGCTTTCTTGAGCAGGGGGACCTTGCGGGCGCTGCAGGATTTCAGTCCTACACACGGTGTAGTGTGTTACCAATTGTTTTCTTGGTGACTATGGTCCCAGCTGCCTTGAGATCATTAACAAGATCCTCCCATGTAGTTCTGGGCTGATTCCTCACTGTTCTCATGATCATTGAAACTCCACGAGGTGAAATCTTGCATGGAGCCCCAGTCCGAGGGAGACTGACAGTTATTTTGTCTTTCTTCCATTTGCGAAGAATCGCACCAACTGTTGTCACCTTCTCACCAAGCTGCTTGGCGATGGTCTTGTAGCCCATTCCAGCCTTGTTTAGGTCTTGTCCCTGACATCCTTGGACAGCTCTTTGGTCTTGGCCATGGTGGAGAGTTTGGAATCTGATTGATTGATTGACATATATACACGATCAGCCATAACATTATGACCACTGACAAGTGAAGTGAATAACACTAATAATCTCGTTATCATGGCACCTGTCAGTGGGTGGGATATATTAGGCAGCAAGTGAACATTTTGTCCTCAAAATTGATCTGTTAGAAGCAGGAAAAATGGGCAAGCATAAGGATCTGAGCGACTTTGACAAGGGCCAAATTGTGATAGCTAGACAACTAGATCAGAGCATCTCCAAAACTGCAGCTCTTGTGGGGTGTTCCCGTTCTGCAGTGGTCAGTACCTATCAAAAGTGGTCCAAGGAAGGAAAAGCGGTGAACCGGCGACAGTGTCATGGGCGGCCAAGGCTCATTGAAGCATGTGGGGAGCAAAGGCTGGCCCGTGTGGTCCGATCTAACAGACGAGGTACTGTAGCTCCATGGAGGTCCCACTTCGCAACTTACAGGACTTAAAGGATCTGCTGCTAACGTCTTGGTGCCAGATACCACAGCACACCTTCAGAGGTCTAGTGGAGTCCATGCCTCGACAGGTCAGGGCTGTTTTGGGACCTACACAGTATTAGGCAGGTGATCATAATGTTATGGCTGATCGGTGTATATGCATGTATTGATGAAGGTGTGGGGTTTATGGGTTTGGGGTTGATGTTTGTGAAAAGTATTGTAATTTCTTCACCATGCTATTCAGTTGTTAATACACTTGCTGATATATATTTATCAATTTGGTCTCAAACTTTAATTATTTTTAATTTTATTCTGAGTAGGCTTGATATAAAATCATTAGTGTGATGCATATTTTTTTAATTAATTAGTTTTTGTGTATTTTGCGTATTAAGATACATAACAAAAGTTCATCATTTGCAGGGCATGAAAGCAACACTGCATACGTCAATATTTATATCTGCAGAGAGAAAAGAAAATGTTTTGTAGAAAGCTCCCCATTTTACATTTCCCTAGTATATCGGCATGTGAAAAATCTGGTAATTTGAATGTATCCAAAGGAGAATGTATTCAGACTGTATTTTCTTGGGTAATGTCTGCTTTAACTTTTAGAAAAAACAAACAAACACAACACAAGTAATTAGTGATCAAATTCTTCTTTGCCTCCTTCCTTCTGAACTGACCTGGCAGCATATACAACTCGATGCAAGTTTGTTGAAAGCTAAGATAAGAGAGACAGATCTGCTGATCGCTATGGTTGTGCTCTGGACCAATAGCAGTGCTTGGTTCTGCAGCATCTCAAGACCGGAGAGTAACCATGCTGTGGTGTTGCATTTGTTTGTGTTTGTTGGTCTATGTGATGTGTTTGTTCTGCTAAGTTCTTCTAAAACTAAGCCTTTTCTGTTCCAGGAACAGTGTGTTTGGCACAAATTAAATGGATACAGTCATAGCTTTGAATTGTTCCCTTGTGTGCTATAACAATTTCAAACCTGTCACCTAGATCTTGGAGGGGGTATTATATACACACAAATAAATACATGAATAAATAAATTCAAAACTTTATAATAAACAATAGGCTTACTCCTTTTGGGAAAGATACATAGCAAATAATATGACAGCTATTGAAACGTTCAGTAAAACCCTAGTCATATATATTATTTTATCATGCATCACAATCTCAAAACTTAGTATTAAAGCTGTATGTCATACAGTATAACTAAGTAAAAGGAAGAGTTTCAGAAACTTCTGGATCCTTCGGCAACCCTATTTGACATAATATTTTGTGCCAGATATCTTGATATGCAGAGTCATCTGATGAAGGGCAGGAATTTCATTGAAATAAATTAGGTTTGCTTTGACATACTAGTTGGAAAGCATTTTGGTTGTTGTCACAAAAAAGACTAACAAATAGGATGTACTTATCTTATCAAACATTCCAAGGTAATCAGTCAGACAATGGTATGAGCGAGAGACCAAAAATATTCACAATTACCATTCCCTTATGTCATTTGTTGTTCAAAAACTCATGCCTGTGCAGAGCGTGCAAAGTTGCGTAGATCTTTGCCTCTGTATCAACTCCTGTCATCTGTGCACAGTATTAAGCATGCTCTATTTTTTCCTGTGCTCCAATTTTCTGGTTTTCCGAGTGGTCCTGGCATGGGGTATGTCTTATCTCTGTTCTGGAATCCACAAGGATAGTGCAGGAAGAAAAAAAAAAAGGGAAAAAGAAATTGCCTGGATGCAATTCAACAGTTAAGCAGCGTAGCTGAAAAGGTAATAATTCCATCGTGGTAAGCAGCAGGAGGCCCAATGTAAAAAATAATACACATTTAGATGGTCTGAGCTTCACTGAAAGACTCCAAGGGCCAATGCAGAGTGGAAAAGGTTAGGAAACTCTGCAATTCGCACATCCCATTTTCATTCCCCATCCCTCATCCTACACCCCCCCTTCCAAACTCTCTGCCTTTCAAACTTTCAACTCTCTCTCTCTTCCACAGGGTGAAAAGACACAGAATCCAGATTCATGACTTGCAATCCTCCTCCCTAGACACAATTCTCTTTATTTGAGTTTGGATTATTTATTTATTTCCTTTAATTCAGTCGAGACTAATCAGATGTTCAAAAGCTCTGGAGAAAATCTCCCCACAGCAGCGTCTGCACGGGCCTAACTGCAGCGGCACATAATCAGAATTATGTCCTGTTGCTTTCCCATTCCTAACCCCCCACAGATACTGTTCTCAGCTCCCTACAGCAATCCCGAGAGCACTGGAAGGTTATTTTACGTAGTTATAAGCTGGTTGCCATTCCCACAACAACAACACCATCACCGCCACCATCTACAAGAACAAGAGCTTGGGTTGAGAGAGAGTGAATATGTATCCACCCATCTCCTGTAATGCAATTGAAGTTTCCAGCTGAGCTACACGTTGCATGTCATTTCTGAATATAAAGCTACAGATGTGAGTGCTTTAAAGAGCATTTACATCAAATTCTGTGGTCTTTTTGATATTTTTAAAAATGTTATTCATTCCTTAAGAGGGCAACCAACAGCACTTCAATCCCTACAGCACCTGCTGTTGCCTGCAAATCCCTTCTCGGAAGTCAAGCTGGAGTCTCGGCTCTGTATGGAAATAGACGAGAGCTCTAATTAAACAGGTATCATTAAACATCTAAAGGAACTCTCCAAGTATATATATAAAAAAGCTCAATTGGTACAGCTGAGCTCCAGGCAAAGATATTTCCGTTTAACCATGCATTGTTGGAAAGATGAGCGCAAAGCACACAGAAGATGTCATTAGTCGTGTGCATTAATGGGAGTTTGAATTCCAAATACCCATCCCATCTCTTCTGCTTCAGGAAGAAAAAAAATAAGAAAGAAATGGAAATTCAAAATACCCAGAGCTGCAGAAGAAAAAGCACAACATTACTTTGATGGAATATATTCTTGAATGCTGCTGGGCATTCAGTGTTTTCAGTGGTTGGCAGCTTTTGCGACACGTATGAGCCTATTTACAGCTTTCCAACATGTCTCTTCTGAAAACAGCCTTGTCACCGTGCTGCATGAGAGCTATCAAAAACACTAGAAAATAATCATACAGGTCTGCGAGAGACATAACTTAATGAGATTTTTACCTTCTTTCTTTCTTATGATTCTCTCCCAAAGAAGCATCTTGACGAAGGCATTGAAAGCAAACCGAATAATTCTCAACCACATATATAAATAAGGCAGTGAGCTAAAGAATCACTTTAGTATAGAGCAGCTGTAGACTGCTTTGAATGGGTGTCATAAATCACAGATCACTTCAAACTCTGGCCCTGTACACATTTTTGAAAAATGTCCAACTACTTCCATTTCCCCATCAACCAAATACTCTGTATTGTCTTGTCTCCATTTTTTACAGGCCCAGTACATAATAATGTACATCCAGACACAATCGCAGATGTTAACAGTTTTATTATGTAGTTTTGGGTAAAATGTTCTTAAACAAGTTCCAAAACAATATGTTTAGTGCAGGGAACCTTGATATACACTGACTGTCCATTAGAATATTTAAGTGTCAAGTGTTACAAAAGCAATTAAATAATAATAATAATGATAATAACAATAATAATAATATTACTACTAGTACTAATATTAATAAAAATGCAATTCACAATTTGCATTAAAAATATATTATTAGGTATTCTTCAGTGTCCAACATATCAGCTTGAGTTCTATATTAAAATCAGAACAGACTCTCATTGCATATAAAATGACACCACACTTTGAAAAACAACTTAACACGTAGTTACAGCTAAGCCATAATTATTCCAATAACAGTTTGACGATTCCCCTGGCTCCACCTTGTGTCGAGTGTCTTCCTTTGACAGCTGAGCTAGAAAGACTCCCAAACAGCGACGGAAGGAGCTGATGTAACCCTCTTACTCGGAGGAGCTGTTTCAATTAACGAATCGTGCAAAGTATTCAGATCAGACACTGTTGAAATCGAGTTTAAAGATTTTCCCTTCCACCTAGAGAAGGGGTGTCTGGAATGCAAGGGTAGAGAATGTCAATAGCAGTTAGTGTGCTAAACTGTATCACCAATTCTACTCAGTGGCTCCTTTGAATCAATGTAAGTGGCACCTGCCTCATGCAATATGCTGTAGTCTGTAGGACTTTTAAGATACACTCACACTGATACTTTTTTTTGCAAATGCAATCGCCACCTGCAGGTAGCACGTGCATATAACACATGTTGTTAACAGTTTTATAACAGTTTTATAATCAGACAGGAGTGCTACTGCCAGGACTGTTTGCGTTCTGATTTTCGTTGGCCCCAACTTTCAACCGCAACTCCTATAGTTTTCCCGTAGTCGTATGGCTTTATCAGTGGCAGTCTCTGTTGTTTGACTGTTGTCTCTGAAGTCTTAGCACTACCCAGTTTTGAGGCATGGGGGTGGCAGCATGGTGCATAAATCGAGTTGAGAACAAAAGAGCTTTACATAGGTTAGAAATTAGTTTAGGCCTCTTGGTCCATCTAAGCTTGTTTGGGTGCATGCTGGTAACTTATCGATCCAAGGATTTGCCAGCTGTGTCTTGAAGTATCCTAGGGTGTCTGCTTTCATGTTGTCCTCATCTCTCCTTGGGTGAAGACTGCAGTGGTAGGCAAAATTTGAATATAACAGAGATATGAGATCTGTTATAACTGGGCCATGTGCATCAGCAGGTATTAGAAGCAGATTAATTTCAAAGGCTAATTATGTGTATTATGAAAAATACCATTAGGTTTGGAGGTACTCATTTTGAGTGTGGCTGGGTTTTTTATTTCTATTTTGACCTGCAAAATAAATGCATCAAACGGGATACACACACACATATCGTAATAATAATGTGGTCGCATAATCAGCTACATGCATTGGTACAGGAAGGGTTTTGTCATGCGAAACGAGGCCTTATTAGCTCAACAAACACAATCAAAGCGGTCGTGGTAGAAATCATAACAGCCCTGCAATAAAGTGCTTCTCAATGACAATCATTTGGAGGGAGGGAGAATTCTGCCTCTCCCCAGCTCTGCACAAACCAGCATCTTGTGCAGTGCAGCCATCAATCATGTGACAATCAATCCTCAGCACTTGTCTGCAGGGAACTGGGGCGAATAGCAGGCTAATAGTAGAGATCAGATGGGTTAAGGGACACAGAAATAGGACTCTGATTTTCACCAAAGTAGTTTTGGAAATGAGGAGACAGCAGAATGAATCCATACTTTTTAAAAATATTATTTCCAAATGCACTTCCTTATTTGAATTGTTAATTGTTGTTCTTTTTGCTGTGGACATTTGTAATAACTCACAACATTTGTGATAATTACAGCAGTCCTGTTATTTTGCAAATACTCTATGGAACACAATAATACGAGCCATATCACAACGAGCGCATACTGTATAAACCTTGTCAATAATGTAAAGGATCCTGGGACAGGGTTTTATTGACACATAACTGAGTGCAGTGGAGCTAACACTGATGGACTGTCATGAAAGACCGAGAAAATGATTCTGAGATCAGTGTCAATGGGAGATGGAAGGAACCAAATGGGTTTACAGGAGTCTTGACAGAGCAAGGATATATACCAGACTGTATAATTGTACACATCAATTCACAAAAATGCACAAATGTGAGACAGCTGATTCGAAGTACAAGGTTAACTGGCACTAATACTTCCTGCTTTCACTGTATTAATAAGAAAGATGACTGCCACATATCGGAAATCTTCTAGTTTAAATTGCTAACACAATAAAGGCAAGCTTCTTGAATTTTGAAAATAAAAAATAATTACATTTTTGCTTCAAAACATAACACATTTTTTCTTATAGAGCATATGTAGTACATATGCAGTTCACACACATACACACACACAAAGCTGTGAATTATGATTTATGGAAGTACAAAAACAATGATCCGGCACTTCCTTTAGCATTTGATAATAACTGTTAATCAAACGGCTGACTGTACCCTCCAGACAGGCACTTGTTTGTATTGAAAACGAGACACATTCAGAACCTCTTGTAATTTCACTCTGCAAAGCAGTTATTCCCTAGCTGTGTAATTATCGGTTTTTCTATTTTTTTTATTTTGTTGTTGTCCTCTTTTTTTCTCTCCTCTGAATTGTTTTTAATGAGCGACGCCAGGAAAAAAAACGTTTACTAAAATGATCATGCTAGCCTCCTAATTACCAACAAATCTATGTGTCTTTTAAACCAATTTTGACAACAAAGTACCCCCAGCTCCCCCTACCCTTCCTCACCTGCAAGTGTGGCCCTGGAAATGTTGAAAGGTTATCTCCAGTACGATGTTGCTCTTTTCACCTTGTAAAGTAGATTTTCACTATCTGTGAGGGAACAGATTTATTTGCTGCCAAATGTGGAAGAAATGATGAACAGATATACATTGTGTTCTCACCCTCCTCTGTAGTGTATTAACCCTTTGATGCACACTGCTGGGACAATATTAGTGCTTCGTTTATATTTATTGAACATTGGATTACTTGATTAAACGAGAGAGCAATTATTTCTCTTAATTGCCTCTGGCTTGCAGTGTCCTCAGGTTTTAGATGCACCCAAGATGCTGTAACCGAACTACCTAACCGTAGTATGCATTGGTTTTATAGCCCAACATTTACTAAGTGCTTTTCTAAGTGCTGATAACATTTATTAAAACATTCAACCAGGTTCTTGCTTCGGACAGAGTACTTGCAAGGGCCTATTGAAAGTGTTAAATTATGTGTCTCATTCTTGTGATGTGGAATTAATTACTATTAATATTCTACTAGATTTAAGCACAGCTATTGACACAATTGACCACTATGCCAAATAAAAATGCATTGATTGATTGATTGATTGATTTAGTAATTGTTCCCGGTTCTAAAGGTAACATTTTCAGGGGACCTTGCTTGATTGCAGCCCTTGGAAATATGGTTGCGCATCTTGTTTTAAAATGCCTGTGCCTGAAAGATTTAGGAAGGATACATATAGCAGAAACAGCTTCAAGAATGAAAAAGGTTCTCCTCCGCTGATCTAGGCCACTTTAAAACAACATCCGTTGTCCCAATAGCTGCCACTTCTCCCGCTTCCCCGTAGACTAGTATGAACCTCGCAAGACACTACTTCATTTAAGACAAGATTAATCACAATAGCAGTTGGGAACTGTCTGCTTGTGGGATTGTCATATTGAGATTTATCCACACCTTTCAAAGTTTAACATTTCCATTATTATTCCATCCAAAAGGACTCTGCATGTATATAGACTAGTTTATTTCAGTTCTGAGCCAAGGGGTACCTTGGAGACTGAAAAGCTTTTCTTTCTCCAGGCATATTAAGACTGTAATTACACACTTTTTATTGTCCTTATTAATGTCCAAATGTGGCTACCATTATGCTAGACAGTTTTACTCACTGTGAATACAAGCAATTCATTAGTAATCTGTCAGTTATACACACAGATTGTTTGCTTTGATATAACTGAAATGAGGAGATAAGGAAGAAAGTGATTACTAAATTGCTACACTTTATCATCAAATTAGCAGATTGAAGAGATTTTGAAGAATATGTGCAGTGCTATCAGACTGGAAAAGAGCAGACACCATGTTTCCTCTAGTTTAATTTGGAAGGTGCACCTTTTGAGTTTTTTAATGTGGAAAAGACATGACTGTTCAAACCATGACGAATTGGCTACACGGCTCAGAAAGTACATTCTGCAGCAGAAGGGAAACAAACTGAAATGGCTGTACTGCAGACAATTACTCAATTCATAGTATTATAGGCAAGAGATATTTATCCTGTCTGCCTATTAATTTCAATGCACGAGATGAGTTTTATGAGTTGCCATAAAGATGCCAGCATTTATTTGTTTATTTGTCAGTAACATTTTATATTACAATGCCATTAATAAATGACTGGTAAATAGTTTATAAAACTAGCTGCCAAAACACTATTTTGTTTCAGATCTTTATATCTTATAAAGGTTTATTGATAATTGATTTATGAATGGTTCGTAACTATGTTGTACAGTATTTACCAATCCTTTATTAATGACAACATAATATAAAGTGTTACCGTTTTTTCTGTGTGTGTATGTGCATTTTGGTATAGCTTGGGGGTTAATGTGATACGAAATAGGATGCTGATTGCTGACAGAAAGTGATTGAAGCTGAGGTACAGTGGGGGAAAAAAGTATTTGATCCCCTGCTGATTTTGTATGTTTGCCCACTGACAGAGAAATTATCAGTCTATAATTTTAATGGTAGGTGTATTTTAACAGTGAGAGACAGAATAACAACCAAAAAATCCAGAAAAACGCATTTCAAAAAAGTTATAAATTGATTTGCATGTTAATGAGGGAAATAAGTATTTGACCCCTTCGACTTAGTACTTGGTGGCAAAACCCTTGTTGGCAATCACAGAGGTAAGACGTTTCTTGTAGTTGGCCACCAGGTTTGCACACATCTCAGGAGGGATTTTGTCCCACTCCTATTTGCAGATCCTCTCCAAGTCATTAAGGTTTCGAGGCTGACGTTTGGCAACTCGAACCTTCAGCTCCCTCCAGAGATTTTCTATGGCATTAAAGTCTGGAGACTGGCTAGGCTTCTTCTTGAGCCACTCCTTTGTTGCCTTGGCTGTGTGTTTTGGGTCATTGTCATGCTGGAATACCCATCCACGACCCATTTTCAATGCCCTGGCTGAGGGAAGGAGGTTCTCACCCAAGATTTGACGGTACATGGCTCCGTCCATCGTCCCTTTGATGCGGTGCAGTTGTCCTGTCCCCTTAGCAGAAAAACACCCCCAAAGCATAATGTTTCTACCTCCATGTTTGACAGTGGGGATGGTGTTCTTGGGGTCATTCCTCCTCCTCCAAACACGGCAAGTTGAGTTGATGCCAAAGAGCTCAATTTTGGTCTCATCTGACCACAACACTTTCACCCAGTTCTCCTCTGAATCATTCAGATGTTCATTGGCAAACTTCAGACGGGCCTGTACATGTGCTTTCTTGAGCAGGGGGATCTTGCGGGCGCTGCAGGATTTCAGTCCTTCACGGCATAGTGTGTTACCAATTGTTTTCTTGGTGACTATGGTCCCAGCTGCCTTGAGATCATTAACAAGATCCTCCCGTGCAGTTCTGGGCTGATTCCTCACCGTTCTCATGATCATTGAAACTCCACGAGGTGAGATCTTGCATGGAGCCCCAGAGCGAGGGAGACTGACAGTTATTTTGTGTTTCTTCCATTTGCGAATAATCGCACCAACTGTTGTCACCTTCTCACCAAGCTGCTTGGCAATGGTCTTGTAGCCCATTGCAGCCTTGTGTAGGTCTACAATCTACAATACAATAGGCCATGGTGGAGAGTTTGGAATCTGATTGATTGATTGCTTCTGTGGACAGGTGTCTTTTATACAGGTAACGAGCTGAGAGCCAGAAATCTTGCTGATTGATAGGGGATCAAATACTTATTTCCCTCATTAACATGCAAATCAATTTATAACTTTTTTGAAATGCGTTTTTCTGGATTTTGTTGTTGTTATTCTGTCTCTCACTGTTAAAATACACCTACCATTAAAATTATAGACTGATCATTTCTTTGTCAGTGGGCAAACGTACAAAATCAGCAGGGGATCAAATACTTTTTTCCCTCACTGTATATGCCTTTGCTTTTCTTGAGGAATACACATGATATGCATTACACAAATGCATGTAAACCCAGCACTAGTAACTAGTATGGTTGAGTCCATAGAAAAAAATGGCAGCCTACTGAACTCAAATGATAAAAATTAGGATGGGTATTATATGATCTGACAGAGTCCTTTATCTTGAAGGTATCACAAAAAAAAAGTTACATAACAGACTTGGGGATTCAGTAGACTTCACCTCACAACTTAAAGGAGTTGTAATATGCACTGTATAATCCGGAATGCTCATGGAAAAAGTTAACAAGAAGAGCACAGAGGGGAAGTCAAGAATTCTGTAACAGATAAGGTTAGAGAAAAGAAAGGAGGGGATGGCAGAGGAGGCGAGGGAAAGTGTCCTTGGGAAGTGGTTTGAGAAGGGCTGTCTACAGCTAAGTGTTTGATTTATGAGGTTAAAGCCAGCAAAGACGAGTTTCTGTGAAGACTCTTTGGAGAGAATTTCAAAATAAGAAGGGTTGGAGCAATTATCAGAGGATGATTCATTAGCATGTCTTTAGTTGTTATATCTGTGCACTGAAGGAAAAAGGAAAAAAAAGAGGCAAAATGTCTTTGAGAAAAATAGAAAATGATAGCATAGCCAGTGTGACTATGGATTTTAATATATACCATAAAAATTCAATTAAACACCGCTGGCGTTTATTACAAATAACTGCAGAAGCCCTGGCGTCAATTGGAGACCAGCGATTGTAGGAGTCAATTGTACTAAACATTCATAAATAAAATGACATTGCAGACTCAGGCAGGGTAAGAAGAGCCTGGAAATACCGCTTCATTGTAGGCTAATAGACCAGGCTTTTATTTATTTATTTATTTATTTATTTATTTATTTATTTATTTATGTAATTATAATTATTTTTTAATAATTTGCCTTCCAAAGATTCAAACAAATCACATTCAATGTATGGTGATCTACACACTGGATTGAAAACAAGATACCGGTAATTCTGTTAGCAGTCTAAGATTCAAAATACTAAATAAATAAAAAACACTTCAACAAAACTGTGGAAATACGCTTTAAACCAAACCATCAACATTATACTTCATTAATGCATTGTGTATGTCGCTGTTGACAGTTAGTTCAATCACTACAATTAACAGCAATACAAATATATATACAGCTCTGGAAAAAATTAAGAGACCACTTAACATTGATTTCTGAATTGATTTTTGGAGTGGTCTCTTAATTTTTTCCAGAGCTGTACATATAGTTAAAGTGAGAAACAAATTAATAAAAACACAAGGTGAAAACAAGAAATACGCATAACCCAGCGTTTATTAGAGACCGGCTTTTGTTTACATGATTATGCCAATCAACACTGAGACCGGCTGCTATTTGAGACCTGGCGAGTATTGGAAGTTTTTCGGTAACCTGCTGTTGACTAAACCAATGTCACACTTATTTATGCTGACTGCCACTTACAACCACTCATATAACTTTAACTTGGCATGAATATAATCATATGCACTACATTGAGAGCTTTGGAAAGGACATTATTTCTGGAGTTCGTCTTACCCCCGCCCCCCCTAGGTAATGGCAAAGTGAATAATGCTCAGTATCAGGGAATCTGTTTTCTGCTGTGTGGGCTAAAGTCACCTCTGCACCGCACTCCGAGAGGGACACAATCAAGTTACATCAAGCCATCAGTTTGATAGCTGGCACTAACCTCTACTACAGTTGGAGGTCTTTCAGAGGGCGAGAGAGAGATAGGGAAGCCTATCATGGCTCTCAGACCTGTTTCTTTACATCACATCATATCACCAAGAGTCCCTTTACAAGACCCCACGGATACTTCTTCTCGGGAGGTTTTAGCTCACTCTTCCTAATGTGTGCTCGATTTGTAACTTATGGGATTTGACAGTAGGCAGGAAGACGTGGATTTGTCATCTCTCGCAGAAGCAGCAGAGGATCCTTGATTTCTTAAAGTTATAATTTGCATGAAGATGTCTGTGATACAAGCTCACCATCTTTCAGAATGAAAGACATACAACCATTGATCTGGGTTATAACTTGCAGATATTTTATTTAAAGGTTCATACTTTTTTTAAGTCGATGTGTCATCTGTCAATGAGGGAGGTTTTTTTTTACACTACAAGGGGTTTGAATCCAATGTCCTCTTGGTTATAAGCCTAGAGCCAAAACCAACTCTCCACATTACTGCTTAGGAACAACAAGCTACATCATTAAGGAATGTGAAACCAAAACAAATGGTCATTCTAACACATCTATCTATTGTTAAATAAACTATGAAAGGTGATTATTTCCAAATATTTCCACCAACTCCTTTAAAATAATAAATATCCTTTAAAAGTATTTTTTACAAGCTCAAATTTGTCTAAATGTTTTATTTTCCCTTCAGCGGACATTCAAGTCACACATTGCAAACTCTGAACTATTGAATTCAGATAGAAAGTTCTCAAAACTGAGATTCCTTGCTGTTTTACAGAAAAAAAACATACATCTCTCTGTTTTATGTTTTTGTCATTGTTGATAAATATGCTGACTTGCTTCTTTCATTTTTACAGTGCCCTCTTCAACGGGAATGTTTATTTTGTTGTAGTAAACTATCTGAGCAAGAAGAATGATTACAATGCAATTCCACAAAAATGCATTCAGTTAAACAAAAAAAAAATCACTACAGCAGTTCAATACTCACAAATGGCTGAGAAACGAAAAAGGGTTTGCTTTAAATGACAAATCATATTATTTTTCTTCTTCTCATTCACGCACTATTGAGGATGAAACCAGAAATATTTTGCAAAGGTAATGTTCAAAGTTTAAAAATAAATTATGAAAATACCCCAGCAAGAGTCATCAGATCGAATAGCACTGTCTTTTCATCAGATGCAGGCAGTCATCTGAAACAATGTTTTTTTTGTTTTTTTTGGCATGCAGAAATACAATTTAAAAACGATCAAGCTTGCATTTGCAGCACTACTACTGTAGAGGGGGACTGAGTGAAGCTCTCTGCTGAAATCACTGTTTACCAGGTTCAGATTTTTATTTTGTTTTCAATACATAAAAAATATGCATCCAGACATAAGTACATTCGGCAACCTTTCATTTATCTACAGATCCTAAGTTTTCAGTTAGTTTTTTATGCACTTTTGCCATTTGTCTTATGCTCAGTCATGTCGCTTGGACAGATGGAAACAGGCAAGTCGCCCAGCTATATGAAATGAACTTGTATCAGAAAACAGAAGAGGTACCATACATGATATGGAAGATGTCAACAATACTTGATGTGTGTGGTGCTCAGTGTCTGTTTTTGGGTTTCCGTGTGTGTTTGTGTTTGTGTATGGGGATGTCCTTAGGGTTGCTGTCTGACTTGAGACTTTTCACAGAGGCAGGAAGAATGGCAACTGCACACACTTACAGCGTGTCATGGTTTGAGGAAAAGACACTTCTGTAGCAGTTGTATGTGACGCTCAACACTCAGAAGCCTGAAAAACTATATCCCCTGAGTGAGTGATGCCTGACATCGCACATTAATCACACTTAGAATGTATCACTTTAAAGTATAGTAAGATGTCAGGGTGCTAGTGACCATGTTTTCTATGGCAAGCCAAGTTATCATTTAAAAATCAAGATATCTTTAAATATTTAAAAGTATCTGTAAATGTATTTAAGATATCTTTAAATATTTAGAGGTACCTTTACATATTGAAAGATATCTTTAAATTAATTAGATATCTCTAAATTGATTTCAGATATTAAATGTTTTGAAGATATCTTCAAATGCACTTTAAAATAATATATCTGCAATTCATTCAGATATATTTAAATCATTTGAAGATACATGCAAGTAATTTATAGATATCTGAAATAAATAAATACATAAATAAATAAATAAATAAATAAATAAATAAATATATCTGCAAATGGACACCTTTTAGCTACCTGTTAAACGTCTTTGCATTAATTTCAGATATCTGTAAATGGACTTTAATGAGATCTCAAATTAATTTAGAAATACACTACTGGTCAAAAGTTTTAGAACACCTCAATTGTAATTTTGTTTATTGAAATTTACAGTTTAATTTCTCATTGTACTCTGGAATTAAAGCATAGAACAAATAAACAATTGGACATAAAAAATAAATCATGGAATCATTTTGTTTGACAAAATTTAACCCCTTAAGCTGACAAACTCCGTTGGTACCCTTAAAACTCCTTTACCATTTCAGGTTATTCAATGGACTTGAACTGCTTACATATCTATAAAAACTAGAAAAATGGGGGTGTTTTAAAACTTTTGACCAGTAGTGTATCTGTAAGTTATTTAAAGATATCTTGAAACACAATTGAAGATATCTCCAAATGAAAACTTGGCTTAGTTTTCAGACTTAAAAAATAAATAATCACAAATCACAAACGTAATGCAGAAATGAGTCAATATTTATTACATTTCAAAAACATTATGGAAAACCCTTTCCAGTGACATCCACAAATATTGTCAGTGCTTAAAAAGGTTGTATTGATTAATTATTACACCAAGACAGTGTGTTAGGGTTACATACCCATCATTACTTGAGAAGAGGATTCTGTTATAGAGCATTGCTACATAGACACATTTGTAGATACATCTTTGAATTGACATGTCATTCTTCAAGCTGACATATAAGCAAAAATGCCAAAGAGTTTAGGATAATTGCTGGCTGGAGAACCCCTTCTCAACATATTGCTTTCAATTAGAGTCTTTAGTTTAAACTGGCATGGAAGCAGATTCAGAACCTAATCATTATAATGCCAACAGCCATTTATGAATTACTACAGCAGAAAACACAAATGAATACATGAGTGAAGGCATTTACAATAATGAGACCAGCACTGATGGTTGAAGGACACGGCCAATTTTACACTCTTGGCAAAATGTGTGAGGATTTGAGTTTCTGCAGACCCCAGTGGGAAAAGCTCATGCTATAGGGCAAACCGCGGGGAATCCGAGCTAGAATAAATGAACAAGAGAAAGCAGATGCATCCTAAAAGATAAATAAATAGACTCACACACCCTTTATGGTATGAAAGTCTATCATTAAGAGCCACCTCTAAAACTCATGCTGAGACCTCTATCAGCCTCCTTTGCACAGCTGTTTTTCACCGATCAGGTATGGCCTTGAGGAATATTTTCCCTGTGGAACTGGAAACCTGCTTCCAGTAGAACACACAGCCCATTAATCCACTTAAACACCAGGGGTTGAATCATATAAAGTTCAGTTTGCTTTGCCTCATGATGAAGTACCTGGGTGCCGTCGATTTGCAAGTCTCTACACCCGCTGCAAAACAAGTCAAGGAGCTGGTGGGAAAAAGGTCTCCTAGCCAGCTGAGTCTCAGGCTTGGGAATGATTTTCATATTCTGTCACATAAACCTGAACTGCTGATTGCCTCAAAGAGGAAATTAAGGAACTGTGAAAATATGGCACTGTAAATCACCAGGTGTTGCTTTAGAAAAGTGGGAGGTTGTTCACGTAGTATCGTCTTGTGGAAAATGGCCTTCTTTCTCCTTCACCTCTCAACAAGATCCATTCAGAGTGTGTGTGTGTGGGGGGGTGGGACAAAAAGGATTTGCATTTGGTGGTGGTAAACTGCAGATGATGGTTTATGAGTGTAGACATGTTTCTGTCGTTGTTGTTGTTGACGGTCAACAGAATCCGCAGTGAGACTGACACTGAACCAGACGTTCATGTCAGAACTTGTCAGCTTAACCTTGCTGCCCGTTTAAGGGAATTACAGTGGAAAGTTGATATTAACAAGGGGTTTAAATGGTTGTTTGAAAATGAGCTTGGGGGGACTTGCCGAGGCAGGTTTTATTGACCGTTGGCGGAAGTTAATCAGATCACAAGGATAAGCATAACCATCTTGTCTTCAGAAATCAATCTTTTAATGTCACAGTCAACTGATCCTCAGATTACATCATCGTCTTCTCCAAACGGTTCTTTATGCATCTTTTAACCCTTTACAAACAAAAATAATGTAAGTCCGTTAAATGAACCCCCCAGGAACTACCACTAAAACTTTTGAACACTACCATGTCATTTTTCACAAGTTCTATTACAAATTTCAAACCATCGAGAAACTGATTATGAATTGCTCTTTTTTAATTCTGTATGAATACAATACATGAGTTATAATTCATCCAAGGAAGAATGTCAGTTTTAGCTTTGCAAATCTAGTCCTCATAGCAAAGATAAATTGCTATTACAGAGTCCTGTGTAGTTAATATTAAAGTTTAACACATGTCTTCAACAACTGCACTGCAGTCAATTTGAAATGCAAGCACTTTAAAAATGTTAGACTTTGTTCATTTTGAAATCTTGACTGACAAGAAAGCCAGCTCTGGCTGAACCTGGGCAAGTTTATTGGAATGTGTTGATATTTCAATAATAAGTCACGATCCCTTATCTATTGCTTATCTACTTGCAGGGATTACAGCAATTAAATACCTCAGCAGTTCTTGCTTTGATGCTCAATTTGTGTCTCTCCCATTTTTTTTTTTAACAACTGCACTAATACATTTGGAATCTGACTAAACAGACTCGTATCAACAGTTCATATAAAATGTGTTAATCTGATCCAGATAAAAGTCTATGCTTTCTCAGCAATATTGCCGGGGTGATGCCAGACAGCCTAACTTCATAAGATTGATTTCCGCTAGGTTACCTAGGGCTTTCAGGGAGACTGCAGGGAGAGACAATAATGCCTCATTAAAATGTATCTACCTATGTCATGTGTGTGTGTTAAACACATTATAAAAAAAACACACACACACAAACAGAGGTACTTCTTCTCCCTTATTTGATTTAACCACTCAGTTCTGCTTGTGACTTTCAAAGCCATTGTAAATTGAACTCAAATCCCCTGACCATCAAGAATGTGAGGCTGTCACATAGCAATGCTTTTGAAGGCGGTACATAAATCACAGTTGAACTGCTAATGACACCCTGCCTTCAAAACCATTGCTACTGTGATGACCTTGATAGACAGGTGACTGCTCAACCAACTTCAAGTCATTTGTTTCCACCAAACCAATCAACACGTGCCTTGTCTTACAGTTGCTAGCGATTTCACTGTAACAGCTAAGCATTACATATCAAGTTTAAGAGGGAGTTTAAGAGACTTCTGGAAGTAGGATTGGAATATCTGCAATAAGGAATCAGCTACAGACAGAATTCACTTAATGGTGTTTCATGGGAACCGAGGAATGTGCAATTGTATTAGCAGCCACAAACTGCACCGAGGGAACTTCTCAGAGTATGTTTTCCTTCATTATTTTTCATTCCAGCAAAACCACATTCGCTTCTCTCCTTTCAACAGATGCTCACAGCTAATCTCTGCATTGCTCAACCTGATCACATACTACATGGAGTTATTCCAGAACCTTCTATAGGCTATGTGTGGCACTACCTTCTTCTTGACTGAAGCTAAAATGTCGAAGGCACATTCAAGGGCAAACTAAAAAGGCCTGACTTGATGAGGTGGCCTTGGCTGTAGCTTGTATAAAAATATGCCTTTTCAATTGTGCTTATTAAACCTTCAGCTGAAGGTAAAGACTAGATGCCAGGTGAGTAATGTGAATAAATAGAAAAAAAAATAGTGAATCAATGAGCCTGAGTTCTTTAACACATTATCCAGTCCTCAGTGCTTCTGCACAGAGTGAAACTGCAGGTTACAGACAGTCCATTGATACATTAAAACCCCCATTTGGTAAAAGAGCAGCAGTTGGTTCTATTTTTGAAACAATTTAGGAGAAGTACCAATAGCATTTAAATCCACATTACTTTCTTTTCTTTCTCTCTCCCATTGGACATGGATGAAATTAACAGAAGATAAGAAATGAGAGAAGCAGTTAAGAATGCTAACTGGTATTTTCATTAACCTTAATCTGTGGCACCACAGATTAAGGTGAAGATACGGAATAAAACGGTCTCCACTTTACTAGGTCTGGCATCCTTATTGGAACATGGCAGGCCCATCCTGTAAAATAATTACCCTTGAAAATCGCTTTTTTGAACTGGGATTAAGACGATGTAGCTGCAGAATGCTCAGACGGAGCAGAGATATCTGTCGTAATGGGATTTTGTCTTAAATGTGCTTCTTTTTTATTACTTAATGTCTCCCCTTCCTAAGCCCTGTCTCATTTCGGCTTACTGCACTCTTTAACTGTTCCCAAGAGTCTGGTTAGGCTGATTTGAACCCTGTGGGTGTTGTTCTTGCAGTCAAAAAACAAAACAAGCAAATACAACAACCATGATGATGTAGGATTTAGAATGTTTTGACCTGTAGCTTTGCTATGAAGATGACAAGTATTTATCTATTTGTACCCCTTCCATACTAAGCATCAAACAGATTGATTACAAGATAAACAGTCTTTAATATTGGACTTGTAAATTATACATTGATCTGTACTGGTTTGCTGGTTAAACACTTTTGTAGTGTGACCTAGGATGAGAAATTAATGTATGTACTCGGCGTAAAAATAAAAATAAAAATAAATCGTTAGTTTATTGATAAGCAATACATACTAATGCTAATGTATGTTTATCAGACACAGGAAACAAGGTCATACTTCCAAAGTATAACAGAAACCGCTTCTGGGGAAATCTTGTCAATTATACATACCGTACACTTTAGATAGAATATTCTTTACTACCCTATCCTCCGTGCATTAATTATGTATGGTAGGCACATGTTGTAAGCATTCTCAAGTTCATTCACAGTCCCTTCAGAGTAAACACAATGAGGTTAGATTATTGCAAACGCCGGAAGAGAGTGTGAACATGAACGAGACTAGTTCCTAAAACTGTGCACACTACACAACGGTTCATTTCTAAACCTGTATTCATGTATTGGCAGTGCACTGAAGTCACATGGCCTACGTTAACTTGAAGGCAGTCTTTCGTCACACAATCTCTGAAAAAGCATTTCATAAGCCACCTGTTTCTAAAGCTCACCTCTGTTGTAAAATTGCTCATGCAAATTTTCATGCAAGCTATGTAGCTGGATTTATCAGCATAAGGGATAAACGTTCAAATTCAACATTTGAAATAAGCACTGCTTTGTCAACTTTTTCTGCAAAAGCTGCTTTTAATTTGCTTTTATTTTTTATATAAATTGCCACAAATGGGGGATGAAGGAAATCATGATTTTAATGATCCCACATTTTTTTAAGAACTAAATTATTAATCTAGGCCTACATCTGCAATGTATACACCCAGATACACTTCCTGTGTGGAAAAAGGAGAAGAAAGTAAAGTGTAAATGGTTATTTGACTGTGAGCATGGTCAGTAGTTTAAATAAAAGGGTGCAATTATGCAAGGGAGGTTTGTAATTCAAATTGATTTGAAAATGATTAAGCCTGTGCCACTGCAAATGTATGAAAATGTAACATGGCAAAGAGGGCGTCAATCACAAAAAGAGACAGGGATACCATTTCTTCTCCTACCGCAATTGAATCATTCCTACAATGTGTATTCCGGCAGGTTTTACAAATTCATTTTAGCCAATATTCAAATGTGGCGAACAATGCACCGCAAATAATGTGCTCTTTCGGACAAGTGATGGTAATTGAAAATCAAAGAAACCTATTAATATTTAACAGGGTTTTTCCTTGCTCAAAGGAGGTCCATTATTGTCGCTATTGTTTTTTTTTTTTTAGGGGGGTTCTGTGATTCATTCACCAAATGAGCAATTATGTTCTCTTTTGGTCACAGTGTCCAGTTTTCCCTATGGGGGAAACAATAGGTAAAGTGCACATCTAATTAATTACCTCTGTAGTAGCATTACTGACTGGGAACTGAAGGCACCACATTATCTTCACTAACACTCCAAAGCAAGCCACCCAAAGACCACTCGGATGGCAAAGTCTCAAGTATCCAGCAGCATCTGTTTGATAGCATGATCTAGTTATGCCATCAGAATCTACACAATTATTTGAAAGGCTGTGAAAGGATAAGACTCTACCTGTCCAGAGAACAACATCATTCACTTACACATATTTCATATCCTAAGTTAAATTTTAGTCATCAGATCCCCCACTCCCCACCGGGTTTATTTTCTAACCATATTTCATCCTTCAAGGCAGGAGCTTTTGTACTCTCTGCGCTCTGTTAGACTATCCTGCGGCTGTCTAACTCTCTGTACTAAGGTCCTATCAGTCAACGTGGAGAAGAAACAGTATTTTTGAAAAATAAAGCCACCTATGAAGCCTTTTTTAATGTATTTTGCTCAGCTTTCAAAGTATAAAAATTACACACATTTGCATGTAGGGTAATCATAATGTTTATTAAATTGCACTCCTCCCGCCAGCTTCAAAATACAATTACAAATTGTTTGTAAAGGCCATTTATGCTGTTCACGGCAGCTTGTCTGTAAATTCACTCTTTGTTGTTGTGGACCATTTACGCATTGATTTTTTGCTTTTTGCAGACAGTTAAGTTTTAATTCAATTATATATATATATATATACAATCACCTAAAGGATTATTATGAACACCTGTTCAATTTCTCATTAATGCAATTATCTAACCAACCAATCACATGGCAGTTGCTTCAATGCATTTAGGGGTGTAGTCCTGGTCAAGACAATCTCCTGAACTCCAAACTGAATGTCTGAATGGGAAAGAAAGGTGATTTAAGCAATTTTGAGCGTGGCATGGTTGTTGGTGCCAGACAGGCCGGTCTGAGTATTTCACAATCTGCTCAGTTACTGGGATTTTCACGCACAACCATTTCTAGGGTTTACAAAGAATGGTGTGAAAAGGGAAAAACATCCAGTATGCGGCAGTCCTGTGGGCGAAAATGCCTTGTTGATGCTAGAGGTCAGAGGAGAATGGGCCGACTGATTCAAGCCGATAGAAGAGCAACTTTGACTGAAATAACCACTCGTTACAACCGAGGTATGCAGCAAAGCATTTGTGAAGCCACAACACGTACAACCTTGAGGCGGATGGGCTACAACAGCAGAAGACCCCACCGGGTACCACTCATCTCCACTACAAATAGGAAAAAGAGGCTACAATTTGCACAAGCTCACCAAAATTGGACAGTTGAAGACTGGAAAAATGTTGCCTGGTCTGATGAGTCTTGATTTCTGTTGAGACATTCAGATGGTAGAGTCAGAATTTGGCGTAAACAGAATGAGAACATGGATCCATCATGCCTTGTTACCACTGTGCAGGCTGGTGGTGGTGCTGTAATGGTGTGGGGGATGTTTTCTTGGCACACTTTAGGCCCCTTAGTGCCAATTGGGCATCGTTTAAATGCCACGGCCTACCTGAGCATTGTTTCTGACCATGTCCATCCCTTTATGACCACCATGTACCCATCCTCTGATGGCTACTTCCAGCAGGATAATGCACCATGTCACAAAGGTCGAATCATTTCAAATTGGTTTCTTGAACATGACAATGAGTTCACTGTACTAAACTGGCCCCCACAGTCACCAGATCTCAACCCAATAGAGCATCTTTGGGATGTGGTGGAACGGGAGCTTCGTGCCCTGGATGTGCATCCCACAAATCTCCATCAACTGCAAGATGCTATCCTATCAATATGGGCCAACATTTCTAAAGAATGCTTTCAGCACCTTTGTTGAATCAATGCCATGTAGAATGAAGGCAGTTCTGAAGGCGAAAGGGGGTCAAACACAGTATTAGTATGGTGTTCCTAATAATCCTTTAGGTGAGTGTATATATATATATATATATATATATATATATATATATATATATATATATATATATATATATTGTCCTGTCAAAACAGTCATTAAATTTTCCTCAATCTTTTTCGAAGCAAAGAAACCTAAATGTTTTCTTGTTGGTATATATAAAAGGACCTAACAAATGTTAAATATTTTCAACTCTTTCTAAGGCTTCAAGATGCTTTTTCTGTGTGCAGTGTGGAAAGCAAGAAACCTGAACACAGAGCATTGCCTTTGAGTCTGAACTCTGCTTTCTAACAGTCAGTCAGTCACTGAAGCAGACTTAGACATGTCTTTGAGTCACACTTTCCTCTGTTTTCTAGAGGGACAAAAATATTAATCTGATGTGCAGTTAACAAACCACATCAAACGCAAATGCTAAACCATATTTTCCCCCACTCTTATTTGTTGTTTATATCAGCAATTATACCAGAATGCATTACCCCTTAAATAATTGACCAAGGTTGTTTGTTCTTTAAAGTGCTTTAAGCTATACTTAAAAAAATAAATACAATAAATGGCCACAGCGAATTATCTGCAGGGGAACGCTTGGATATTCCTGCTAAATAAGCTTTCATCCACATTCCACAGGGGTAATGTAGTTCCTGCATGCCTCTAAACATTTTTTGCTGAAGTAGAACATTGCAGCCCTTAGACTCGGCATCATTTAGATGTGTTATATTCACAGCTGGGTGTCCTGGAAGAGTTTTATTTTTTAATATGATAGTATCCAGTTGTCTGCCCGCCTATATTGGCTTATTCCACCCTCCCCCACCAAACAAAAAGACGATGACGAACAAAAATAAACCCAATTAAAATCCCTCCCCTGAAATGCCTGTCTATTTATAGCTATATCCATTCCCTCCTGAAATGCTGACCTCGATTAGATCTCCACAGCGAATTGCCTTGTTGTTACAGAGAATGTGGTTATGTTTATGTCTGTGTGTGTATATTAAACAATTAAACAACAGATGTGCTGTAGTCAATATGTGATTTATTGAGCTTTTCTCACAAAAGGTATGCATGCTCATAACCTCAGGAGGGAAGCTAGATGAGGGGGAGCACCTGCAGAGACAATATACTGAGCAATCAAATGTCTCAGGCTCCTGTTTCAGTTTAGAATGCTTGTGGAAATCTTTTTCATAAATTACACAAACAGATATCAGGTTCTTGTAATAGTTTGCCCACAATCAGAAGCTTTGAAATCTCTTCACGGAGGTTAAAGCATTGGATAGACTTGGCACCTAAGACACAAACCTGCCACAAAATCAACCCAACTGCCTGACCTAAGTGTGACTTAAATAGCAGGAGGCTGGGGCAGCTGTCGTCGAGATGACAGTGGTAATTCACAGCAAGTCCTTCATCTTGCCCTGACCACTCAACTATCCAGCTCAACATAGGTGTCAATTAGTATCAGGACTACTGCCACCTCAGCTTGTGTTAAATTGCATTAAAATCAATGAGAGAGAGAGAGATCTGATTGAGCACCTAGACCATTTTTAGAAACCTGCCTGTGTCTTCCAGCGGACATTATATAAAATGGCACAAGAAGCTTAGAGATGAAACACAGCTAGTCTATACATTTAATTTATCATTTTCTTTTTCATATAATGTTTCCATTAACATGTATGACACACATAAAACCAAAAGGTTTACATGACTCTCTAGATTTGCAGCTATCCTTCTCAACTAAATATACATGTATGCGTGTGTCTGTGTGGGATCCAAGAACATTTGGTTGTCAATGATTGAAAACATGATCACCATGAAAGCATGTTTTTGTCTTAATAAATTCAAGCTCATGTTTTAGTAATGTGTTTTATTTGTTTACAGTGTAATTTGTTTAAAATACCATGTTGATTGTGAATTGGTTACACTTGTTACATTTAATCGCTTACTGAGGGGATAATCACCTACTTGAAAAACTAAAACAACAGCGACAGAAGCCCAGAATTTTGTCAGTGGGGTTGGAGTTCAGTCTGCTTAAAATGATGTGTCAAGTCTCTCAGTTTGGCACTGCAATTCTATGATAAATCCAGTGTGGATATGTTTTTTTTTTTTTTTTACCGCAACGCAATTAAAAGATTTGTTGCAAATTGAACTCAACTTGATTAAGTGTGAGGGCACTTTATCTTTCATTGACTCTTGTTAAGCCCCGAAAAACCTCATACCAACAAGGAAATTATGCAGACGTCAAACACTGGTTCTTGGGAACCTGCAGTGGGAAGTTGCTTTTAAGCCACAGGGGTTGCATTTCATGGCATGGCAAGCTAAAGAAAGCCTGGATGACTTAAAAGCCTACCCAAACCTGAGAGCACTCAACTAGTCACACCACCATCAAGGAATTACAGTGACAGACAGTTAATATCCATATTAAATCAGTTCAATCTTTGGACTAGTGTTTCTTTCTTTATTTTAATGTGATATCAAAGCAGGTAGTCTTATTTCTCTCATATTTCTTCTGTTTATGTGACCCAAAGTCATGAGAAAGATATCTTGTCTTGCATTTCTCCCTATCAGGAACTCTACATGTTGCTTAATAGATTTTAAATAAATGAATGTGAGACACAACATACATTTAAAAAGCATTGTTAGTTATCCTAATGGTTCACTACAGCTCTTTTGCTTAACTTCGTGTTTGCTATGCTGTGGCTGCATCAGGTTTATATATATTTAGCCCGGTGAGTCCTGTTTTTCTTTAATGGCTCTCACCATGGCTTCTGTTATTGCACATGCTCCTGCTCGCTTAATTAGGAAGAACACAAGATAAAGCTGTGGAGTAATCCAGTCCTTGTATGCATGCAATAGCCTGACAGCATTAATTTATCGTGCAGTGGATACATGCAGATGGCTCATTAAATTAATAGATGAATGCTATTATTCTACACACTTTCGATGTTTTTGGTGTTCATTGAATGTAGAAAATAATAATAATAATAATAATAATAATAATAATAATAATAATAATAATAATAATAATTATATATATGTATATATATATATATATATATATATATATATATATTTTTTTTTTAAGAAACACGTATATGTATACGTGTATGCTCTGCAATACAAATTAATACCGAAACGTGCAGTGAAGTGAATACACATAAATTATAAGCTTCCAAAACTGCTTCACATTGTATCACCTCTTTCTCAGACTTGCACAGATTTGTGAATGAAATCTAAACGACATCTGTGTGCCTGTGAAAAGAGGGAAACAATTAGCCCTGACAATTAGTTACGCCCCTCTGTCTAAACACTTTAGTATAGCGCAGACAGGTGCACCAGTAAGGATTGGACAAACTCACCTTGATTAATTAGGGGTGAGAGCATTTTTCAACAGCATGCATTTACAATAACTAGGGAAATGTTCTAAACTGTGAAAACACATACAATGTGTGTAAGGAGTGGTGGTATTGATGGGGGGGTGATGGTTCATCCCTGTTCTGTCAAATACTTTACAGGTGGGGGTGAGTAAAGCAATATTTAATATTTCAAAAGTACATGGCTCCAAACAATTAATTTAACGCGCCATGAATTATTCAGCCTGCATGCCCTTACGTGCTAATTGACACTTCCTTGCTGGAAGATATGCAGGTTGTGCTGACACAGCCGAAAGCAGAAATATTCATTCAAGCTCCATAAAGAGACGAGTGCATCCATTCTGATCAATAGCCCGGCGGGTCATTTTTTTTTTCTTTCCCCAAGACCAATGTCACAGGAAGAGTTGTGGGCTGTTGATCGCATCGCTGTTTTTCCTGACTAAGTGCTAAGTTCCTGTTTGAAACCATACTGCTTTACCAGTAACTCTCTGGTATCCATTACAGCTAGCATACATATTTACAGAATGTACCTTTCTAAACCTTCCTTCCTTTGCTCTGTTTCTTTCTGATCTATAGCACATACATTAAAAGTCAATTGACATGTTATAAAAGGACTTATTTTGGAATTAGAGGGCATGATTACATTCATTGACTTTTCATTAGACCTATTTTGAGTAGTTAAACTAAATGCTACAGTAGAATTAGGTTTGGGGTTCAAACCAGGGTTGAGTATTGATAGGGTGGGGGAGGGTAGGTTAGGATTAACTGAGGCTAACAATGGGGAAGTTATGTTACTGCTGTAGTACAAGGATGTATAGTATTAAATATTTCAATTTGGTACCACAATGCAATATCTATGTGCCATGACATCACTATAAGAAGCTTACTTACTACAATATAAGTCTTTGTTAGAGGTGCTGACAACATTATTCTGAACAACTTAGAAACACATGTTGCATTTCCAACATAACAGTGCAATATAGCTAAGCGCATCTTATTTGATTGGATTTAATCAAGAGATTAAAGGTCAAACAAGAGTAATTAAAGATGAATATTACTCAGCTGTATAAATGGTACTTATGCAGTAAACGTCAAATGTCAGGGATGGTTAAATCATGTATCCTAACAACACTGGTATTTATTTTTGTAAATACAATAATTTAGTTTAAAGGTTTTGTAAGCACTGATTAAATGCCTTGTAAAAAGGTTTTTATTGAATGACTTACTATTAATAGTAATAATAATAATATGCTGTTTCATTTTTTGAACAAACACGTTACTAATTATGACATTTCTCTGTTGACAACAGTTTTTTTTAATTCTAATTTGTCATTAGTTCCTGCTCAAAATATATCTAAAATATTATAGGACTCATTTAAAGTGATCATAACAACAACAACATTGCAAAGCTCATTCCTTTAAAAATATGTTTTTGCCATTCATTAATATCATTGCTTTTCATATTTTTTCTTATCTCCTGTAAAATGTCTAATAATAGCCTGGGGTAAAGAAACCTGCCTAGAACAGGAATTCTCTTTTTGCATTTATAATGAGTGCTTAGCTGCATTTAGTTAAGACTGCTACTTTTCCCAAATGAAAATGTTCTTTCCCCAAGTAATTATAAGACATATAGCATGACATTATGAACCTCAATGCGAAGCACAGTTTGCAATCTGAAATTTAGCACACGTGGCTTAAAAGTGCATAGTGGTTTTAGATGGATCATTCAGGGGAATAATTAGGCTGTGGAGGGGGGGGTCAGACACTGATAATAGTTAATAACAATACTACCAAAGGTAATCACTGTGTTTTAGACTTATTAAAATTGTACATTGAATAATGATGTCTACTCTTTATTGTAGTCTTTCAACTGTGTTAAGTAGTCAGGGGCCATAATCATAAACTATTTTCTAATGATACGAAATCATCGTAATTGTGTCTGGAGATGTTGAGATCTAATGATGTTATGCATAATTCCGTAACATTTAATTTCTGTCCATAGACAGCATTTTCTTTTTAAAGTCATCCATTTGCAAATTTGCAAATCAGCATAACTGCAAGTTTGGTAAGACATAGCTATGCTAATGCAAATTATTGAGTGGCTAGTTAGTAGTTAGTATAGTTATGGATATCTATGCTCTTAGAATGACCTCATCCTTCTGCTAGAACAAGTGCTAGTTCTCATCCTTATACTAGTATATCCAAAACACCCAAAGAAAACTGTCTAAAGAAGGAAA
>NC_089854.1:13065259-13120259 GCF_036373705.1 Amia ocellicauda | reverse complement strand
TTTGTTTGTTTTTTATGTGTATGACAAATATTTTTAGTTTGCAGAATACCAATACAGCATCTATTTATTTTATTTTTAACGATGAGGTTATGTTAAACCGTGCAAACACTTCTGTTTGCTTTACATTGTTATGACTGGCACCTAGTTTAACTTAATCTGGTAACTAGTTATTAACAAAACTGATCCAAGTAATCTGTGCTATTGCAACATACGGCTAAATAGTTACTATGTTTACACACAGGTAAATAGGTACTATAGTTTCGGGCTGTACTTAATTGAAATTCTATTCGAGCGCAATTAGTTTGTAGCTGCCTGTGTAATTCTTGGCCTGTGCCTTGAGGCGTTTACTACACACCTTTTTTTCTAAACAAATAAACAACAAAATGATAAATAAATATGGGGGGAAAGCTCAACTATTTCCACACTTCGGCATTTAAATATTGATTTATTTTGAAAGCTGTATGAATGATGCTTGATTATTGTAATACTTCACACATGTTGCTTCCTTTAGAAACATGCAAAGCATATCAACCAGAATTGGGAAGCTGTCGGTGCGAGGCAAAACTATTTTTGTGTTTTTTGTGGTGAGGTTAGTTTTATGGAATAGTACTTATTTTTGTAGAATACTATTTTTTTTTCCATTGCTGAAAAACTAATTCTACTGTAGCTTTTTATTCTGTCAAAGGAGTTTAAGTTGTATTTGACGAGCTGTTTTTGAGTTTTATTAATTATTTTATTGTTGGGGGTGTTTTTAGTAGTGAGGTTTGATTTAGGCAGGAGCTTGAAGGAAAAGGCCTGTGTCATGTGACATCCACTTTTAGTCATCGTCTTAGTTCACTAACAGGGCTGGAGAGACTCTTATTTGGCTCCCTGGCTCAGTCTTCAGGAATCCAGCCCAGTTTACTCTGCTTAGGAGAGAATGTTGTGTTCTTGAAAATTAAATATTCCTGAATTGAAAAATGCAACTGAGGAGTTCGTTCATTTTACATTTGAGTGATTTCCAATGCATGCATCTCTATTCCAGTTGTTGTGCAGGCATGTAAAAATGGAATGCACTGACTGATGTTTGGAGTTGGGCAACCAACATTTCTCTCTGTCATTGGTTGACTGTGAGAAGAAGATGGATCATTGTGGTTTTGGGATTGGTGTTAGGGCTTTGATTAAGAAATTAATTAAAAACGCATCTCACAGATAAGTGCTAGATAATTGTGATTTAAGAATGATTAAAAGCAATGAAGTAACCTGGGACTGTGATGTCTGCCTGGAATGTAAGTTATATCAAAGCTACACATTGTTATTGAAGGTGGGAGTATCCCCTGTGGAGTTAAGTATTAACTTAATCTGTTATTGTTTTTTGTATGCAAACTTTGCATATTTTCTTTATTCAGTCTTAGGCTGTTTTTTGCCATTTTGTAACTGAAAGCATTTAATTTCTGTAACTAACTAGGTATTTTAAAAATGGAATCCCTTTCTTTAATGAGAAAATAAGACATTCTTGATAGCATGAAAACACCTTCACTGTGCAGCACATGTTCTTAGTGTGTGAACAGACTCTTAGTGAAATGTCGTAATCTGAAGGAAAGGTAGAGTCTGTTAGGTGTGGCAGTGTAAGCCAAGATCTCAGTGGAGTAGTTGTGTTGCTAGGTTTTCTCTTGGGTGTCAGTGTGTTGCACCCTCCAAAAAAAAAAAAAAAGCCTCTGGCAGAATTGCAGGTTGATGCAAATTAAATGAAAGCCAGACAGCTCTTCAGTTTGTAAACTGATACTGCTGCAATAGTTTGTTTCCCTGACTGCCCTGTGTATTTACTTTTCTCATTCAGTGTGTTTCATAGTTTTTTTGTTTTTGTAGTTTTTCTATGATCTTGCTTGAATGCTTAGAATGTGTTCAAGCAAGTTTGGTTGTGAAATGCAGTTGTTTGAAGAAGTCAGTCTTCAGCAGCACTAACTCTTGTTTAATTTTCTTTTTCTTTTTCTCCTTCTTAGCTTCCCTCTCCCTGTGTTTCTTGGTCTAATCTGATTTCATCAACATGTTTCTTGCCAAAAAACTAATCTCCGGTGTCTTGGATGTTGTGGGGTAAGTATGTTGGTCCTTTCGAGTTTTCCATCATGAAAGAAGAATTCAAAACTTTCTAAGACTGTTGTAAAACATGTCAAACATTAAAAACCCCAAAATCTACTGGTTAGTGACTGACTTAAGGCATTCAGTCAAAGAATGTTGTGAATGATAAAACTAATTTGGTAGGTGTTTTTGTTGGTCAGACTCTTAACCAAAATGTTTCTAGATCATTGTGAAAAGAGAAAAAAAAAAAAAAAAGAAATGCAAATATATATATATATATATATATATATTTTTTTTTAATATTAGATGTTAAAATATGTATTAATTCCTGTACATAAATACAATTAATCCTTAACATGACTGTCAATATAAAAGTTTTCCACATGTGTAGCTGCTCTTTGCTTGCTTGAAATGTTGAAGTTTTTACTAAGTTTCAGTACACAATGATATGTATGTTTTATTGTTGCTTTTTCCCTTTTGCAGGAATATTGATCCCAACCAGTTTATACCCTCAAATCCTGTGAGTTAAATGCATGTTTATTATCGTTCTGATATTATTCTGATATAGTTACTTTCATAAAAAGAAAGGCCTATACAAACTAAGAAGAAACGCAACAAAATGTAAAACGATCGAGAAATGTGATGTTTAAACTTTATTTGAAGTGTTCTGTCGTGTCTATTTTGCAGCCCGCACCTCGCCGGCCACTGGCCTATGCAGAGCAGCATGAGTCTGAAGAGGAGAGGAATTTCAGAAAGGTGTTTGCACAGCTTGCTGGAGATGTAAGTGCATGATTCAAATCCCACTAAGATGAAACAAGATGAAAACTGGTTAGCTACACAGTCCGAACATTGTTGCTAATATTAGGATTGTCTAATCAGAATAGTATGTTCTAAATTCGATCGGTTTATTAATCTAAATGGGGCAGGGAGGGGGAAGCCAAGAACAATCTGCCATATTCGTTTAAGAAGGAGGGTAAGAGTTGATGGATATTTATTGAAACGGCACTGTGTGAAATATAAAAATGGGATCTACAGAACCATGGTATTATGTGAGAGAGCAAAAGCAGCTGAGCTTGTCTGGAAACCCACTTGTTTTCTTGTAGTATTTTGACCAGTTTTGATATGCTCTGGAACAGTTCTGCACAGAGTGAGTCTGTGGTGCCACACTCCATTCGACTCATTTTCTACAGCCATTCAGAAGAGTTCTGGTTCTTACCTAGGAAGACTGGCAGTGTGCTAGTGTCCCTTCCTCGTTCCTTGCATTTTAGAATTGGGCGGTTCTCTTTTCTGTGCAGTTTTGTCTGAGGAAGGACCAATAATTGTGTGTGTGTTGTGTGGAGAAAGGGTGGGTGTTGGGTATTTTTATGACTCATACTAAGGCGTGACTTCAAAAGCACTGGCCCTAGGTTGCAAAATAGGCTTTCCTGAATCCACAATGGTAGGCTTTTCGGTCTAGTAGGAATGAGTTGAGCAGGCTTAAGTATTGCTTTTTTTAATGGGATTTGTAAAATGGCCTTGTTGTGAGAAAGGTGAGGCTGTCCAGATTAAGGAAATCTGCCTTTCTCCAAGTTGGGGACATGTGCAGAGAAATTATGATCTTGGTCTTTGATATTGACATTGGTGGACTGGGAATAAAAAGCACTATGAAAATATATGTATAAATAAATTAAGAAAGGAAGGGAAATAACCCCATTTCCCCTCAAAACTAAATATACTGTGAAGCAAACTCAAATAGTGATAAAATGTTATAACATATGGTAACATACCATAAAATCCAAAACATGTTAAAGTAAATTGATAATATAACTGAGAAAGCCCTGGAGAATCTTGGGAAATTACGTGTTATTTGCAACACTAAACAACGTGTATTAATCTATTTCTTTAACGAAGAGAAACTTAAATTATGACTTTGTATTTCGTTTGCTGAAGTTGTAATGGGTTTGGCATTGGAAACAAATCTGGAACTGGAAATGATGTCATTGAATTGGGGTGGATTTGAGCAAAAGCTCTGCTAAAAGCGACGGATAACAGAGGTTTGTTTTCCTGCTTGTACAGGACATGGAGGTGAGCCCCAATGAGCTGATGAACATTCTCAACAAGATCATCTCCAAACGTAAGTCCCATTCTTGTCTCCCACACAGACCGGCCTGAGGACTAGGGGAGAATAAATCATTGCACCTCAGGAATTAGACCCTGGGCTTTGTTTATGAAGCCCTGGTCCTTGGCAGTGAGGTTCGCATCAAGGTTAAAGAAATGGGCGATTTGTCTGGTATTGATAAATGACTAGGTGGAGGACAGGATAAAAATGTGGACAGGCCAAGGAAAACAAATGTAGTCCCCTTAATTTAGTGTTTTTTTTGTTTTGTTTTTTTGTGTGTGGAGGGTGTAGTTTAGCTTTCTGTTCAAGTTTTACCAGGTCATATGAAAGTTAAAAGCTGCAATTAATTTTGTAAACCCTAAACTGCAGTGCATTTTCTATACGATTATTTTGGGCTACAGTAACCTATTATAATACTGATTTTCCTGGGGTAGTTGTTTGACCTCATTTAAATAGTGATGCCGCCTGTTTATTGAGACCATACAGGGCTGGTGGCAGAACTTTCCCAGAAATCATTTCAAGGATATTAATCATTGACTACTGGCAGGCACAAAGCTGGTTTAAGATTTTAAGATTTTTCGTTTTTTTGTCACGCCAGGTGGAGATCTCAAGACTGATGGCTTCAGCATCGAGTCCTGCAGAAGCATGGTGGCAGTCATGGATGTATCCTTAATCTTGTTCTGTGGTTTGCATTAGTTTAAATTCTAAAGATGTTTTGATGAGCAATACAATTCATAATTATTAGTACTTATTACTTACATTTCTTTAAAAATAAAAAGTAAAATCCTACAATATTGGGTGTACTTTTAAGTCTTGTGTTGGAAGATCCTTAACTTGGATACCTAGGGGGACAGCACAGGGAAATTGGGTTTCCATGAGTTTAAGCACCTTTGGAACAACATCAAGAAGTGGCAGGTAAGGGTCCAACCCCATCCTATTTGTGTATATGATTAGGATCCCTTCTGCAGGAAATATTTGATGCATCACAAATGTATTTTGTGAATACCATTACATCTTCCAGAAACAAATAAGATAAACTATAGGCACATTTACACATTGATCACGAGCCGCCACAGGGGTCCTCGCATGTACACTAGCACACAAGTACAAACTTAATTGTATCCATATATTATATTATATTATTACTCAATTTCTTAGCAGACACCCTTATCCAGGGTGACCTTATAATTGTTACAATATATCACTTATTTTTTACATTTTACCAATTTATACAGCTGGGCATTTACTGGAGCAATCTAGGTAAAGTACCTTGCTCAACAGTACAACAGCAGTGTCCCCAACCTGGGATTGAACCCAAAACCCTCTGCTCCAGAGCCCAGACCACTACTCCACACTATAGAACACAGCTATATCAAAAACATTTTATCTCGTTGCGAATTATACTAACATGTAAAACCAACGCACTTGCATATTTTTTGCAACCGATCCAGATCAAATGCAGTGTAAATGCACCTTATATGTTAAGCAGGAAACAATTCAATGATGCAGGCTTGTTTTTTGTTTTGTTTGTTTTTCTAGGGCATCTACAAGGAATATGATGCAGACCGATCTGGCTACATTAGTGCTGATGAACTACCCAGAGCTTTCACAGCTGCAGGTACAGGCTAAGTCACAAAGGGGTATACCAGAAAGTACACTTCATCTCAAAGTTTGTAGTTTTGATATATTTGATGATTTTACTAAAATGATATTGGGAAGTGCATGGCTCTGACAAGAGGTTTCCCCATCTTTTTTTCCTCCTGTCTACCCCCCACCAGGCTTCCCTCTAAATGACCAGCTTTTCCAGATGATTATTCGCAGGTACAGTGATGAGAACGGAAACATGGACTTTGACAACTACATTGGCTGTCTGGTGCGGCTTGACGCCATGTGCCGTGAGTACAGACCTCTCTTTCTGCGCTTGATCTCAAATGCCTGTGGCCAGAAAGGATAGAGTTCCAGGACAGCCAATCTGTGGCCAGCTGCATAAAACACCTTAGACTGAAGACTGCTACTTTTCCACAGATACATATTTGCATCCAACATCAACTTTGCAGACACAACTTTACAATTATGTTGAAAGATTTCTATAGTACCTCTGGTTAAAGACATTCATGTTTTCAATCAGAGGCTCACTGCACTGTTCATGTTAAATATACATTTACCACTCACTGTAAATACTTCAACACTGTGCTACCTAATACTGTCACACTACTGACTGTCATTGTCATTTATCTTCCTGCTTAATGAGTATAAAAATAAGTCTTAAGATTCTTTGTATTTTCAGGTGCCTTCAAAACCCTGGATAAGGATGAAAATGGAACCATTAAAGTCAATATTCAAGAGGTAAATATGGTACAGCTGTATAAAACTGAAAATGACAACAAATATAAACCTTTACTGTGAGGAGATTATTCCCAATATGTAATAGTTCGGTTATGTGTTTGTTTCTTTTCATTTTTTCTTTTTGGCCCTAGATATTTTCAATAAAGTCTAGATTAAATTGCTCCGAAATAAACTGGAGAAAGGAACAGAAATCAAGTAAAAGCATAAACTTTGGGAAATATATTAAGCACCAAACTCCTGAAAATGGGGAGATCATTTTGATGTCTCTTCTTTGGATACGTGAGTGATTATTTTTTCCCTTCTAATTTTAGTGGCTGCAGCTGACTATGTACTCTTGAACAGACCGAAGGACAAGCACCTGCGCAGGATAAAGATTACCACAAATCTCTCTCCGTTCTCTCTACCTTTTGAGCCTAAGCTTACAAACCTACTGTGCCCTTTAACACTCCTGGCTTTCACGTCTTGACTACTCACCGCATGACTTCTTCGTTCATAGAGAAGAGACTTGCTGGCTGGTGTATTTTCAAACCTGTTAAAAGCAAAATAAATCTCCCCTCTCCTTCCTAACTGACTTTTCCTGGAGGAGGTCTTCCTGTTTGATGCTATGAAGAGTCTGTATACTATTAAAGCTGCTTTTTAATACTATATATATATATATTTTTTTTTTATTATTATTTTTTTTGGGGGGGGGGTGGGGGGTTCTGTTTTGTTACTTGTAAACCTGTAAGATTCAGTACTTATTTACCGCCACAGGTTTTTAATTGAGTAAATTCCCCAGTGATGTCAGCTACAGAATAGCCATAATGTTGAAGTTAAGTGAAATGGTTGTTCAGGCATAATGTAATTCTATGCAAAGGCTTGTAGGTGCAGTATGCACAACTTTCAGTAGGTGGCGATCTTTGTCAAATCAAAATAACTCCCATTTAAAATTATAAAGTTGGTGACTTGTATTGTTTTCTCTTTAAATTGCATTTTTTCTGCATCTGATTTTGCATTTGGTAAAATTAGACTATTAAAAACAATTATTAATTAACCCTTTATTTTTTATATTTTTTTCACCACAATTTTGCAAGTCCTGCAGCTCAAAGGGCAGACATCCAGATATCGTTATAGGAAGAGTTCTGATAAAAAAAGTTGTACGGTGTTGGAGACCAGTGACATTAATGTAGTTATGGTTAAATTAAAGGTTTCCACTCAAATATTTATACCACACTAAACTGCATACTGCATTCAGATATTAATTGTTGCTCATTCACATTTGTAAGAGCATTTTGTATATTCTTTAACACATTTTGCTCTGTGTGGTTTTCATTATTTAGACATCAAAGAGGAATACAATATTTTTTTCCCTTTTCTGATTGCTGGAGTAAACACATATGTATTCCTGACATTTGTGTGTAATGATGCAGCTTGGCTTTCAGGAAGAGATTGCCATGTTAAGTGCCAACTCATCCCTTTAATAAACACAAAAGCAGACTGCCAGCAGCGCTCAAAATAAGATCCCTCTTTGCCGAGCTACGAAGCAGGATGCTGACAAGACTCTGCCATTGATAGTGATGAAGATGCATCTGTAGGCTGATTGAGGCCTCTTCCCAGGCATTATGAATAATCTTCCATTTTGAATTTCACGATGTTCGGGTACCTATCTGGCCATGGTTTCTGCCACATAATTTCGGTTTTCTGATTTGATTTGATGAGACATGGCCAGAAACGTGAGGGTAATTTACATGATTTATTTAATGCCATTGGAGACAAAATACAGTAAACTGCAACAGCTGCAGCCTAACCTTGCATTGTGAAACATTTCATTATGCACATACAACAAGAAAAGGCCCTGCTATATGAATCTATGGGATAATTTTAGCTTCCTATATGCTTACTACATGGTTTTACCTCATCACCTGGAGAAATTAAGCAAATATAAATCGGGCTGTGCTTAAATGTACACTAAAAAAATATTTTAGTTTACTACCCCTTTGGTGAACCTGATAAATGTATTTTTCATTTACTTGTGCATCTTATAAATTACACAATGACATCATGTAAGCCTGGAACCCAATACAGTTTATTGACACTGGACAACATGACACGGCTGGTGACGTGCGGAAGGAGTAGTTGCCGGAGCAACTGGCACCCCAGTTTGTGGGCAGGACCCCAGTGCCAGGCTGGCTGCGCCGCCGGCCTATTGCGCGCTGTCAGTCCGCAGCCGGGCTCCAATGGCAGAGCAGCGGGCGTGTTTAATGTACCTGCAGACGGCGCACCGGAGATGAAGCTGAAAAGAAATCAGTGAGCAAATACAGGTGTTGCATCTGAGCGCAGGGCGCCTGGAAAATAACCTATATACAGCAGGGCAGGTAAGTGATTCGTATGATTGAAATATGAACACATCTGTTCAAATAACGGTGTCTTATTTTCTAACTTTTTCCCCTTCTTTCAATTATGCAATTGTATAGCGCAAAACTTGTTTGTTGTTTGTTTAATGTCCTAAATAATGGGAATGGTGAGATTGAGAAAAGTAATAATAATAGTAAATAAAGTAAGAATTTCATTTGTTTTGTATTATTACAATCTACTGTTCAGTTGGCTTTATATTATTATGATGGTGATGATTGCTATTGTTTTATTATTGTATTTTGTGAATCTAAACCTAAAACAAAAAACACACATTTACTTTGTATGTGTTCACCGGTGAAATTGCCTGCACTGATAAATACAATTGCACACACGCCCCATGCAATAACGTTTGTCAATATGAGTCGTCACTGACTATCAAATTACATTCCCCAGAAATAGAAAACAATCTGTAAACCATCGCTATTAACACTTGCTAAGTAGATGCCGTAATGTTTATGTATAATTTCACATTTTTACAATAATAATCAAGATTATTATTATTATTATTATTATTATTATTATTATTATTATTAGTAGTAGTAGTAGTAGTAGTAGTAGTAGTAGTAGTATAGACTTTTTTGATTCATCAGTAGTCATGTGTGTTGTGTTTTTAAGTAGAGGAAGAAAGAACAAGTACAAACTTGACCAACACTGAGTAAACTATACAATGTTGTTGTTGTTTAAACACAAGTCGCCAATAATCAAATCGTCGATAATTCCAGTTATCTAAAATAGCTCTCACTTTAAACTGCGGTCTTTGGTGTATGGATACAATTTCAATATCGTCTTTTTAGCACTAGCTACAGGTATAAGCAGAATGCCTTTAAAAATTGCATCCTTGAATAAATCAATACTGAACAAACAAAAACACTTTAATCTTTAATAGTAGGAAAAGCTTCCACCTTGTATCACATTAAAAAGTTGAAGTAGTAGTAGTAATAATAATAATAATAATAATAATAATAATAATAATAATGTGTACATAAAATTAAAAGTCCTTCCGATTCGTTGTGCCCTGGTCCAGTTGTGAAACACTTGTGAAGGAAGGAAACACCTGTTTATAACACGCCACCAATGGACTGTTAATATGATTTGACTGATAAGTATGTGCATAATGGCCGATGACTTTTCAATGTTAGTAGTGCATCATGGACTTATTCATCGCATGCATTATTCATCTCAGCGACAGATGTCTAGTATTCATATGTTCTATTCCCCTTTTAAACATGGTACTGACTGGATTGCCGATATGTTTTGTGCAAGTTATGTAATTGACAAAAATGCAGTCCTTTATGGTAAAATGGAAGAAGATATTGATCTTTTCCTGGGTGTTTTGCAGATGCTGAATGGAGTGCCTTTCTATAGCTAGTTGGGTCTTGGGTCATAATTTTGACGCATAAGGCACTATTTGAAGGTGTAACGTTGAAGTCTACACAGATATAAGTATTTGCATCTTATTACACAACAAAACATTTATTTGAACAAATAAATGTTCAATAAACATAGGAGAGGTATCTTAGAAGTATACTGGAGCAATGTTCCCTTTCAAAATACATGTGACATGGTGAAAGCCTGCCATAACAATCTAGTTATATTCCTGATCAAGCCTTTATTAAGGGCGCTGATCTGCTCACTGTCAAAATGGCAGGAATCACATTGTGAGCTGATGGCTGGGGAATGACTAGGGAATTTTAACTCTCTGGGATGGGGCTTAGTATAATAATTTCATAAACAAACAGTTTAACAAACTGGAAAATTCCCCCCAAATATAAATACTACTACTAAAAAAATAACATTAGTCTCTGGTATGACCTTACACACACAACAAATACAGGTAAAAATGACTTTAGAAGAAGTTTTTCACACAGTGCATGAGTCTTCCTCATCCCCTTTAGCCCCACCAACAAAACAATGCTTCTGGAAAATGATTAGAATTGCAAGGGCAACAGATGGTGACATGTATCTAAAGCTAGGTGGCACAGTCACATAAATGTGAATATGGGGTTGGCAAACAAATCTTCAGTTGCATTTCCTATTGAGAATGAGTATATAAGTGATTCCTATGCCAGGTCCTGCAGGACCCCTGTGCCTTGCATGTTTTGCTCTAGCTAAAGTCACTTTTACTTATTCAAATCCTTCCCTAAACTACCTTAAATTAAATCATCAAATGAAGCACTTCCATTGGCTTTCCTTATGCTGACCAATGGGTTTGCTTGATCATAGAGACCTTACATACATGTACATTTCTTAAGGTCTCCATGATCAAGCAAACCCATTGACCAGCTGGATAAAAACCCTGCAGTGACAGAGGTTTCCTTCGGTCTGCAAGATCAGGGCTGAGAACCATTGGTGTATACATTTTCACATTAATCAGAATGTCCATTCTTGGTGGTAATTGATGAAGCTTGTACAAGTGTCCATGTTATTGTAACTGCCAGTGCATCTACACACATACAGGGTTGGGATTAAATCACAACTATGACCTACCCACTAATAGAAAACTACAAACCTATACTTATTATTACCACTAGTGCAGTTTGTAGTTTGCTATTTGTGGCTGGGTCAAAATGTTGATGTAATTGAGCCCGCCGACATACTTACATAGCCAGCATTATACCACAGCAGTTGCTGTTGCAGGTATTTATTGGAAAATTGTAATAACCTTTTCCAGCAATGCCGAAAGGCACCATGATGTGTTGACATCCCCTTTCAGCTCCTGGGGGCACCCTCCTCTGTCCTGTTCTAAGCATCTCCAGCCAAGTAATCCTGCAAGGTTCCTGCAAAAGGCTGATACTCTGGGTCTCACCACGCTGCTGGGTATTAATATAGAGACACACTGAGATCACCACAGGCTATTGGCTTTGTGACGTGAGGCAGATGGTTTATTAACTGACTGCGCAGCATTGTTAAATAATAATAATAAACCTTCAGTAATATGATTATGTATCACTTGGTACCTGATTCTGGATCTCTACTTATATCTGTAAATTGCCCTTGGTAAGAGCAGCTACTAAGAAGTAAACGATTATAACATTAATCCACTGGGCAGATCAATGTCCACTGGGCAGAAGTGTCATGGAAGACTGTCTCATTGCCTAACCTCTTTCAAATATTATGTCACACTGGGTGAGCAGAGAGGCATATTTTAACCCTGTCCCCCTGATACAACTGTCTCTTTCTCTCTCCCAATGTAGATATTCTTCTAATCTGTCTGAGATGCCTCTGTAAACGCTCATTTCACCTTTCTGAACCTCAGTACAGCAAATTTGAATCGGGGTGGGGAATACCTAAAAGTAATATGAAAATGCTCATGGAAACTTTTTTTGTCCATGCTATTTGTTGTCCAGTCCACTTACAATGAAAAATTGTACCCTTCATTACATCCTGTGATCTTTTAGATGTTCCTAAAATAGCTTGAAATGTTTGGTGAATAGTTGGAAAGAAAATGCACTTCACACTTCGCAGACTGATGTGCTCTTGTAAAAGATAATTGCATACCTTTCACTCTGTCTAATCGGGCATTGAAAATCATCAAAACCGGCAAATCTCTAAGGTGCCAATTTCCTCTGCTACCAAGCTGTGATTCAGTGTGTGTATCGTGTTTGAAAACCTTTCTTTCATTCATTCTTCAACAGAAATAATGATAATAACAATGATTACCCTGAAGACAGGTTATTCAGGCTGTTGGCATATTATAAGCAAATAACCTCATGGATTTTGTTTTGTTTTGCAGGGGCCAAGACAGCTGCATGGTATTTGCGCATGTCTGTCATTATGAAACTAAATTATGTTGTATGAAAAAGAAAACAATCAAAATGAAGGGATAAACTAATTTCACATCTCCTTTCTAAAATACAGACAAGGCTGTGTCTCCTTTCTTTTAAAATACTTGATTTATTATTCTTATTATTTCTGAATGATGCAGTGGTCAAAGGAAATGTAATAATTTTGTTCAGTTGCTCCCAATATTTCATTCAGGATGTACCTGGATACATATGTAACTTGGATTTTTCAAGATAGACTCTAGGATTTATATTTTTTCTAAAGCATATAAACAAGGTTTTAAGAATGCACCATGTTTTCTGAAAGTATTAATACAGCCACCTGTCCTCCATTTTTGTATCTCTGGTCTGAACTTTCACAAGCCACAAACCAGGCTTTTCCTGCTGCTCTCCAAAAAACATACTGTTTCTTATCTGGGGGCGAGGGGTTTGGAGCAACCCAACATGTTTTACAAGCTTTTGTCCAAGCACAGCCTGAGGTTTGAAAGCAGTCACTCGACGCAGAACAAACTGCATCCTCAAACTTTGTTGTCCTTTCATTAAAACACGTATTTACTCATGCTGCAATTTCCTGTCATTTCATAATGTCTCTCCAGAATGAACAAGAAAGAGAGGGAAAGAGATAGCACAGGGTCCTGTTGATTTTTTGCCTGTTGAGACTGCTTTTAATTGGTGCACAATTTGCTGTCTGTGTGCGGTGGATTGCATTATAAACATCAAAACCACTGCAGTTGGAAGGCCAGGAACACAATTCTAACAAAACACTTGGCACAAAATGGAGCAGACACATCCCCAGATGTAGACTAGGTGGCTAGTTCACATGGCATGAGATGGCCAATATTTTTGCCATGGGTAATGAAGTATTGCTGTAAGAATGAGAGAACTGCACTGAGTTATATCAAGAAGTGATTCTGTGTAGCTGCAATCATATTACAATCATATAGGGTGAAGAACTGGGAAGGCAGAACTAGTCTGATGAAGGAAATAAATGTGTCCATTTTGTTTGTATAGAAACTGCAAATGGTGTTAATAGACTCTATCTGAAGACTCTCTCTCTCTCTCTCTCTCTCTCTCTCTCTCTCTCTCTCTCTCTCTCTCTCTCTGTTTCCCAGCACAGAATCAGCATGTAGCCTGGGTGAAGTATTAATTAGGGCGTAATTATAAGCTCACTGTGGTACAATGCAGTGTCACTGCCTGATACTTTTGACAAAAGGGAGTGTGTGTGTGTGTGTATATATGCATGTATTTGCTTTCTTTATACTTGGGCAAGACTTCCTGATACTGGTACTACAATGAGGAAACAATACAATGTACAATAATAATAATACTATGCATATGTGAAGCACTTCTTTATCATTAGATTTGGAATCTAGATAGGATCCCAGGATTACCCCAATTAGGTACAAAGTATCAAATCAAAACTTCCTCCCATAGGAATTACAAACATCCATTTCCTTCAGGTTGTGCTTCTCTCTGCTGGGCCATGATAGTGGCTACACCTCAGCTGGAAGGTGCAAGCACACAGAAACAGAAAGGCTTTCAGGTGTAAATGAGAACGCTTCAATTTCACAGTTGGGCTCTCCACCCAATTTGCAGTTGTGGTCTGTTTGTTTGAAATTCTAAGTATCTTATTATTATATTTTTCCTTTCTTTCCTTTTTTCTTTTATTGAACTCATCCTCCCCAGCTGAAGCTCTTGAGCTTCCCACAGCCTTCATCGTGTTGGTGAGTGGGAAGTGTGGATAATACAGGGGCCTTTTTTTATACACAGGACTAGGCTCTAATTATCTCTCATTAGTGGGGATTATAATTGGTCATATCTCTCTCTTTTTTTATTTATCTATTTTTGCAATCAGAGAAATGTCAGGGCACTGTTTAAAATGCACAAGGAGGGCTTCCAGCACCCTGGTTAGGCAGAGAACTGGGCTATGGACACACAGCTTTTTCTGGTGTTTCTTGCAGGGCTGGTTGGACAAGAAACAGACAGTGTGTACATCATCGCATATAAAAACTCACCTGCCTTTTGTTTAGCGTTTAGCGTTACTCCATGGATATAAAACTGAATGGATAGAAGTAGCCTCTTTAGAGGTTATTAAAACTCTTGTTTTTAGTGTCTGACTTTAGGCAATCAATCCCTATTCTTTCCTTTGGAAAACACTATTCTTTACCGATTCCACAGACTGACTGGGATTTGTGATGTATTTATTGCAACAATAACACTGGCTAAGGCCAAATATATTTGAGATTGTTGTTTCTTTGCTCTTGTGATGTGACCATATCTCCTCTCCCCTTTTCTCTCTTTCTGTCTGTCTGTCTTGTCTATCTCAGGGCAAGATGGCTGCAGACACAGTGATGCAGACTGAGATGGAGGAGCTGCAGAGACGAGCCAATCAAATCACAGACGAGGTAAGTGCCAGTCTGTCCTCAAAGTGGGGCCAGTTTTAGAAAGTTTAACTGTGTAACCCCCAACCTCACCACACACTTCTAAGGCCTTAACCTAAGTGAAGGCATAAACATGGAAAACCTTTTTTATGCATTTCACAGTTATTAAAAATGCAATTAAAGCTTAACCAGTTCTAAAATATACTAAGACACCAAATCCACAATTAATAAGAGGAGAATAACTATGGCAAATATACACTTCATAAAAGTAATAATAAGAAATTCACTTGTCTGTGAACTCTAATGTCTAGGGAAAATTCTGTTTCTCTTTGAAGCTGCTTTCTGTTGTGCTCTTTACCTTTCTCCCTTCAGTGTGTTGATGTAGGCCCTTCATGAATTTCAATGAAAGCCCCACAGTACAAAGCTGGAGCCCTCAGGGTTGAGAAGTGCATTTAGTCACTCTGTGTCTCCTTCAGCATGGCTTTCACTACTCCCCAGTACCTGGCTGTTGTACCTGTTACACACATTTCTCACGTGTTTGCGATAAGCTCCAGGTATCTCTAATTAAAGGTGAGACAAACTGCTCCACTTTCATGTGGCTATGCCTGGTTTAGAGTGTTTGTTTTCCTGCATAAATATTGCATTGAGTGCTCTTACTGTAACCCTGGTAAGTCACCAAAAAGAAAGCAATGAATGAATACTTATAATGTTAAGAAGTAATACAATTATAGTAATAACAATAACTCCAGTTCCTCGAAAGAGATGATTTATTTATCCAGTACATTTGTTTTAATTATGATGTTGACCTTAGCTCTGGGCTTGGAGTTAGTCACCAATTTCTAAATGATTGGAACCAATTAATCACTATCACTTAAAGAGGTCACTTGTTAAAATCGAGTTTTTTTAAATCAAACAAAACATATTTAAATAGGAGAAACAACTACTGCCCATACTACTCCTGCTATTTCACGTATTGCAGGTTGACTTCCCCCTACCCTCTCATGCACATTACCTCAGCCAACTGAATGTCAGCTAGGGGAGCAGAGATAAAGAATGAAAGAAGCACTTCATCTGGACATCAGTTATAAAACTTTTTTTTTTTTGGGTCCATAGAGGGCTCCTTTGAGGTTGGGTTGCTGATTGTAAATGTTTTATGAATGTAAAAATGTATAAAAGTTTATAAATGGGAGGTTCTGCAGTTCTGTCAGCGGATATCAGAAAATGGTCATGCATCAAGCAGACAGTTACTGTAGCAGACATTTAGCTGGGTGACATCATCTCACTCCCAATTCCCTCCTGTTTTTCCTTCTCTTTAGGGTTACTGCAGTTCATCTCTGTCTCTAATGACATTCAGCTGCCGCCATAAACCCAATGGGCACAACTCTGGATTTGTACAAATTGTGGTTTTAAATTACATTAGAGTCACACGGGTCCTCTACAAAATAAAAGAAGACAAGGATGCATTTCAACCTCAGACGGTTGAAGTCTCACAAACACCTGACTGAAATCCATTATTGACTGAATTATATTTTGTTTATATTTTTAGAATGGGTCAGTGCTATTAGATCAAAACTTTTTTTTTTAATGGGAGTCTCCGAGTATTCTTTCCCTTTTTCGCCCAATCTTAGTTATCTTAGTCTACACTAGCACTAGGTATGAGACAACAAACGAGTTCTTTGGAAAAGCAAGTTATCAAAGCCACCCCCTGTTATTTGCTGTGCAATCCCAGATTATGTACAGCCCCAGTTATTTCACCAATCAGAGATTTTTATACAGCAACAACGAACAGTCTGAGCCTGCAGTCACACCTGCAGGCCACATGGAGGCACTAAACTGTGGAACTCTGAGGATTTCCCAGCCCACTTCTGCTCTCCCTGCCCTGGTGGTGCCTGACCAATTGCGCATTGCCTTCTGGGAAGAACTTGCTAGCCCAGGGCATAATATTAGGATTTGGAGACCAGTTGAATCTAGGCCATATGCAGTGGCGTGCACAGACATTGTGGGGGGCATGGGCATGGGAAAAGTGCACCCTGTGTTCACCCGGTGTTAAGTGCGGTCCAGGGGGGGGAGCGGCCGAGGTGCGGTCTGGGGGGGCAGGTGCTCGAGAAAAAGGGCACTTTGGAAGTCTTATGGAAAAAGGGCATGCGCTCTGCACAGGTTGAGCCTTACCTGTACACGTGCCTGGCCATATGACTCATGTTTCACTTGGGTTTAGGCATTTAACTGAGCAGGCCGCTCAGTAGCAATAGTAGTAGACTTCATGGTTCCTATGTTATGGATTCGATTGATATTAACTATTAGGTGCCAGGCACCCATTCTACCTAAGTCCTGATGTTGTTGTTGTTGTTGTTGTTGTTGTTGTTGTTGTTGTTGTTGTTGTTAATTTTGGATCTGCTAAATTCTCTAGTTTCTCATTTCATGTGACAGTGGTCTCTTTTGTTTCTTTGCAGTCTCTTGAAAGCACTCGCCGCATGCAGCTACTGGTTGAAGAGGTAAGAGACCCTGTAGGCACTAAGAGCTTCCTAAGAAGTCTCTCTGTCCTTTACCCTCTCTTTTCTTTTTTCACCCCCCTTGAAATTCTGTAGGGCAAGTGACAGCTTCATCACTGGGAAAGAATAAGGGTTCTCTTACTGGGGACATGGCTTCGTGAAGCATATTGAAGCGTTCCAGCACACACGAGCACACTGAAATAGAATTTGAATAGTATATTAAGTCTCTGGAAACAAACAAATGTGGTTGGGGGTCAATTCCACATTTTCATTTCCAATTTTCTTTTTTATTTTCACACCCATTCCAAATTCCAAACTCCAAATTCCAGTTCCATTTGTTTTTGCCATTGACCTAATAGCCTCTCCTGGAATTGGAAATTAATTGAAAAAGGAATTATAAACAGAATTGCAATTGAAAAACTGGAATTGAACCCAGCCTTGCAAACAAACAAACAAACAAACAACCCAACCAACAATCTTGCCCATTTATACCAAATATAACTATATATAGATATATACAGATATCTCTAGCTCTTTAATTCAATCTGAAATAATGGGGGAGGGGGAGGTCTTTCCCTTCTATAGCAGTTTTCACACTTTAGATTACTAGTGGGCGTACACACAAACCAACCACCTGTGCGGTAATACATGCTGATAAAATAGGCTGTTCCCTCAGCAGGGGTGATGGGCTGGGTTGGTCCTACTCCTTCACACTCGCAATGAACTGACGCTCACACTGTTGAGGGCTTTATATTGCTGCACAGCACAATGGCACTTCATCTCACCTGGGGCTACGTGTGCCTTCTCGGCACAATGGAGCCAAGATGAATCAACAGACAGCGTCTCCTTTTGTCTGAAGGCCAGCTGTACACTCCACCGCTTCTAGGCTTTTGTCCTCATTGTACTCAGCCGGGTGGAAATACAGCCACAAATCACAACCCTCTCCATATATCAACAGGCAGACCAGGCGAAAGTCTTTTCAATAATACTAGTCACTGGGTCATTCAGGGGCTGCAACAGGTAATCTAAATTATATGGCCTTATTGGGTGCCCATGTTTCTTTTTTCTGTTGTTTACTCCAGTGCTGTAAGTTTTTAATTTCATTTTTGCAGGGGAATGTTTTTCCTGTGTTTTTGCTTCACCAGTTTTAAATGAGAATAGGTCTTAATGAAATAATTTAATTGGTTATCCACTCGAGTGGTCTAAATGTCCATGGTTTCATTAGCTTAACTTACAAAAAGGATGTATATTCAGCTGTTTTCATGTAAACCATTTTTTTTCACTAGAGCAAGGATGCTGGCATTCGAACTTTGGTCATGCTGGATGAACAAGGAGGTAGAGATTTGTTTTACTTCCTTCTTTCAAGGGGTAATATAAATGACCACTGGCTCAGTGGCATTAGCACTGCATTTGAACTCTCTGCACTAATAAGTAGTGGCCAGTCCAGAAACAATTGCTTGGGGGCTTAGCATATTCTGAGTGAATTAAGTTCACATGTATGAAAACTGTAGTGGTTTCTAAATGTTTCAGTAAAGTGTCATAATGGATTATAATCCACCCTTCTGGGGCTCTATAGTGAATTACACATCTCTTCTTCTTCTTCTTCTTCTTCTTCTTCTTCTTCTTCTTCTTCTTCAGTACCATTCTTAAAACTTTTTAAAAAGTTAAAAATCTGATTTACAACAGGGATGTTGCATCACCACATTGAGAGACATGACTATGAAAAAACAATGTTTCTTAATGTGTAATTGCATCTCAGAGCCTGGAAGCATAACATTACATTTTACAGTAATTTTACAAATTATTTTTTTCAATTGTGAAGAAATGGACTGGATACTGAGTGCAATACGTCTTTATCTTATCTTGCTGCAGGTGATTAGGAGAAAAGGTTTGGTGTATTTACAGACTAATTAAGCGATTAATATAAAGACTGACATAGACAAATCAAATACTGGAACAATTGGTTCTGATTTTTTTTCGGTGCAGTGAGCGTCTTGAAGTAAATAATTTAAAAAACAACAGCAACAGTGTCTTCACCAGAAAAAAAGCACCAGGTCTATCATAACCGCAAATGCACACGTTTCTGTTTTCTTTTGTCGTGTTTTGTTTCTGACTGCCACCTTCTGCGGCAGAACAACTGGATCGCATTGAGGAAGGCATGGATCAGATCAACCAAGACATGAAGGAAGCAGAGAAAAACCTCACTGACATGGCCAAATGCTGCGGTCTGTGTGTCTGTCCGTGTGCCAAGTAGGTACACCTGGCCGCACATGGCTCCACAAACGCCAAGCCAGTGGGCACTTCCTGTCACCCGGGCCAGCCAATCAGACAGACAGACAAACAGACAAACAGTGGGCAGTCATCTCTCTCTATGTCTCTCTCTCTATCTCTCTCTCTCTCTGTCTCTCTGTCTGCCCCCATAGGATCGTCGCTTTTCTGTGGAACTTATGGGAAGGGTGGGGGAGGCAGGCCATTATGTAATTAGGAGTCCTGGTTAAATGTTAATTAGCTCAATCCTAAAAGCCGTTTCAGTACGGTGTGGCTACCAATAAAAATCTAAAACCCAAACTGAGAAGAAGAAAGGCAAAGTCAAGACCCTTAAAACATCATTCATCTGAATCTGAATCAATTTCTCATCCCTGGTGGTAATAGCAATAGGTGGGAGCAATCTTTTAACAGATAATAATAGAAGGTCACATATCACTTCATTGCTGCTAAACTTACATACATTTACATATGCGGATGTATATGTTTTGGGGCTGTTAAATCCCTACGCAGTAATCCCTACTCTTGCCAACATACCTTATCATACAGTGACATGCTGCATAGAAACATAGAAAAACACTGATACTAATGGGATAGGTTGTCTCCCATTGAGACCAATGCAGAATTATCAGAATTATCCAACAGTAGTGCAGGTCGATTGCATAAGCATTGAAGACCATAGGCAGTTAAACCTATTTCCCAAAGGTATCGTAAATATGCAGCGCTTCAGACAAGCAGACAATGCCTGTTGCCATTCAGGTTGATCAACAATCCCAAATAGCTGGAAAACCAATTAGAATCATACTTACATCTTCATAATTTGCCTGCTGCTGCAATAAGTTATAATTGTTATAATAAAATCTGTCAAGGCTGGTCCAGATCCATATTTGAATAGGAAGCATCAATCTTTTCAGCTAATTCACGTTTCTGAATCCTGAAGATTACTTTATTTGTCTGGATCCCCAAATGGTTTAATCTAATTGAATAATTTTCCCAAAATATACACTGTGGATGGGCAATTATGAAAGATGAATAGATGTGTGCTAGTCATTTTGGAGGCTAACAGCACGTTCTCCATTCTTCCTGAAAGTATCAACTATGTCATAGAGCAAGTAACCAAGCTAAAATAATAGGTTTGCATGAAACCTTAAAAAATATTCAGTCTAATGTCTGTTTCCTGGCCGACCACTCCCCCCTAAAAAATTGCAATGATTTAAATCCAAACTATTTCATTAAAACTAATAGTTTATATATGAAACTGTATAAACCATCGCTGATGTGTCCCAAACCCTGCATTTTCTATGGATTTGCTTACAAATCATAAAGGACTCCTAATCGCACAATCGCACTCCATTGTGTCTGCACAGCAGTATATACAAGTTCATTTTTTATTTTTTTTATTTTATGCTTTATTATTTGGAGCGCTTTATGCTTGTGTCCGTGCTCATGCTTCAGTCAGAGACCTCTATTGTGTATCTCCCCCCCTCCTCCCCACTCCCCTTTGCCCTCCACCCTCCATCCCTCCTTGTCCAGAACAACTGGAACGCATTGAAGAAGGTTTGGATCAGATCAATCAGAACATGAAGGAAGCTGAGAAAAACCTCACTGATTTGGGCAAATGCTGTGGTCTGTGTTCCTGTGAGAAGTAGGTGTTGGGGTGTCAAACCCACTGCGCATGTCTGTGTGCATTGCCTGCCTGCCTGCCTGCCTGCGTAGCCCAATTGCTTGCTGATGGGGGATTGAAGCCAGCTAATACAGGATGACACCTAGATTTTAATTCCAGACCACAAACACAGTTAATGAACACTTGTCCAGTGCTTCTCCATGTGAACAATCTACAGAAATCATCCTACAGGATTCATAGATGGACATGGAAATCTGGACCTGCCCAAATAAAAAAATTCTAGATTTTCAGAAGAGTTGGTTGATTGGTTAATTTTTACCTCCTATCATTCCAAGACTTTTAACACCAAGCATTTCTGTGAAATCTGATATGATTTATAATAAATTGGTTGGTAGGTTTATTTTTTTCTTCCAGGAAAGTACTTCCTTATGCTTACAGATTTGCAAATATGAAGTAGCTCTTGCTGGAAAATACTGCTGGACATTTGTTATGGCTTGGTTGAAAGCAACCATGCAGTGGTAAAACGTTTCAGCTTCTGTCTTCTTTGTCTGCTGAAAAGGTTGGTTTCAGGTTTTAAGGGCTGCTGTGTTCTCTACAAATAGGGGGAAAGCACATCTGAAGAGACTAGTCAACATGCTCAGTAAAGATACAAGAAAATGAAAACATGAAACCAATTTGGCAGTTCGCTTAAAGGTCAGATTACTTTGAGTTGCAATTCAAATGCTCATCAAGTATAAAATGATGCAATTAGACTAAAATCAGTCCAATTGCTCTTTCTCATTAGAGAGACTTTTACCAGTTTTGGAATGACCAGCTACTCATGATTATGATTGCTTTTTCTAACTCCTGGAGGAAAGAAAACAAATTGTGTAATTTCTGGGAATTGATCTTTAGACCAGAAGCATTAAAATAAACACATATATATTTATTTTCTATTTTAATTTATTATATTTTAGGGCATAAATAGAACCTAACCCCCATGAATTGTACAAGGTTTTCCCACCATAAGCCCATCCCATAGGAATACAAATAGAAAAGACTCGCATGTAAGGACTGACAGGTTCTGAGCTTCACTGTCTCTATCTCTCTCTCGGATGTTAGGCTGAAGAATATAGAAACCACTGGTGCGTACAAGAAGGTGTGGGGCAACAACCAGGACGGAGTGGTGTCCAGTCAGCCCTCCTCACGAGTGATGGATGAAAGGGAGAGGATGACCATGAGTGGTGGACATATCCGCAGGTGAGGGTGAGGGTTAGAAAAACAACCAGCCTGGTCTGACTATTTCAATCTCTCATACATTGAGTTCCTGTCCTATACAAGGCTCCTAAAGTGATGATCAAAATACGACGTTGTTTATCTTAAAAGTATATGAAACCTGTTCTTGGGGAGGCATGATCCCTAATAGGTAGGGCCTTGCGTTGTACATGACTGAAATACAGTTATGCAAAACAATGGGCCTTACTTATGGACCACTCCTTCATTGTGAGCAATTTCATTTTGACCAGTTTAGCAGGTTGTTAAAAACTTAATGATCTGGAAAAAGTTGTCACCAACCCAGTCACCAGAGAGCCCCCATCCTGATAATTGTATTGGTCACCAATTTGAAATGATTTGGGGGAGACGTACATTAGTCACTCTGGTCCTGGAGGTTCTGAAGGGGTGTTCAAGTTAGAATCAGAATTCAATATAAACTGATGATGCAAGCATGATCTATAAAACCTCCTGGACTGAACAGGATCAGGACTAGAGATCCCTGACATACAGTTCTATGTCATCTAGTGTATTGCATCCTACTGGGACCAGGGTGGGCCTCCTTCTTTATTAAGTGGTTTTCTCCATCCCCTCTTCCTCATCATACTTGTCTTCTCCTCGTCTTCGCCACTGTGTGCAGGGTAACCAATGATGCCCGTGAGGATGAGATGGAGGAGAACTTACAGCAGGTGGGCAGCATCCTGGGCAACCTCCGCAGCATGGCGCTGGACATGGGCAACGAGATCGACATGCAAAACACGCAGATAGACCGGATCATGGACAAGGTTTGCATGGCAGGGCTGGGCAGGATGAGTTGAATCATACAAATACCTACAGGTCCACATAGTCATGAATGACACAGACCACTATAGACCTGAATAACACACACAAACCACTATAAATCGAATGACACAGACCCCTGTAGAGCTGACTGAAACAAGTGCCTATAGGCCAGAATGTCAGAGACACCTGCTGATTTAAATCCTTTGAGTATTTTCTTTTTTTAGTTCTTTATTGTTGTTGCACTTTCAACGGGTCACATTATCCATAAACCTGGTATAGAAACATCATAATCCCACTGCATTGAACAGCATATGTCTCTGCCTTTCATTGTAAACCATCACAATAGCAGTATGAATTAATATAATCACCCTGTGCTTTTTCTTTCCCACAGGCTGTCGTTAACAATTCCCGCATTACAGAAGCCAACCAGCGAGCAAACAAGCTCATATCCGGATAAGCAAAGAGAGGAAAAGGCGCACATCCCTGCCGAGTCTGTCTCGTTCTTACAAACACATCAATTAGATATACACACACACATACAAACCCAAGGGGTTGCGTGATTCAGAGGTATCAATGAATATCTCCATCACTTCACCCGGCATCTTCACCAGTGCAATTCCAATTGGTCAGAATAGGTGGTGTCTCAATACACTGTATATTTTATCAAAGAGCAAGGTAAGACAAGAGTCTCTAATACTGAATTCATACTGAGGTTTTGTAGTGTAATATGTAATATGTAGTAATGTGTAATATTGAGCACCTAACATTAAAACAACACACAAAATAAAATAACAAAAGTACTTTTATATTTTTGTGTCTGTATAGGGGGTAACCTTATTAGCTGGGTGGTGTTTTTACTTATTTTGGAAGATATATGTGAGGTATTGATCAAAAGCTTTCTCCCTCTTGATGTAAGCTAGCCTGTCTTAAAGTGTGGTAGCCCATATCACCCCGTTATTAACATTTTCAAAGCTTACATTTCTACCTTCTCACCTTTAATCCCAATTGGACTTTACTTAGTGCCATCCAGTGGCCACAGTGGTTAATTACTCTTATTTTAAATCAAATCTCAAGGTTTAATAAAGAACAGTGAAACAGAGGACATCCATGTAATATATAACAAGCAAAAAAATGATCAAGGAATTAAATAGTCTTGGGTTGAATACCAGAAAGAGATGGGACTTTTCCATTTTAGCCTGCAAGCCAAAGCACGGACATGCACATTTCAGGCTGGGTGTCTGTATGTCTGGATGCAGGTGACCAAAAAATGCATGTTTAACCTCAAACTACTATAAACCCACCCCCAGTTTTATCCAGGTAATTTCCTTTTTCAGATATAACACATGGCAAGGGCATTATTTCAACACGATTTGTTTGTGTTGTGTGATGCCATTTGTTTATTTCCTTGTACAGAACAAACCACAAATCAATAGTTATTCAATTAATCACCCCAGATATATATATAGATATGTGTGTGTGTGTGTGTATTTTATTATTAGTCTAAAGACTGTGGTAACTGTAAGAGTTGCAAAGAGGGAAATGTCATGCTCTAAATATGTCAAGGAATTATATTTTTAAACCAGGATTGGAAACTAAAACAACCCCCTCGACGCAGAGAAAAAAAAAACACGTTTTATTTTACATCACCCAAAATATTTTAAGACAGCAGGGCTTTTCCAAAATTGTTGGCCAGTTTAGACTTAATTCTCACAATCTGGCCAAAAATCTTTAAAAGGCACTGAAATGTAATGGCACCCTCTCTTGGTGTCCTGATCATCAGTTAACAATACATTCAAGTCTTTTAATTCACTCTGCTGCTTATACACTCACCTAAAGGATTATTAGGAACACCTGTTCAATTTCTCATTAATGCAATTATCTAACCAACCAATCACATGGCAGTTGCTTCAATGCATTTAGGGGTGTGGTCCTGGTCAAGACAATCTCCTGAACTCCAAACTGAATGTCTGAATGGGAAAGAAAGGTGATTTAAGCAATTTTGAGCGTGGCATGGTTGTTGGTGCCAGACGGGCCGGTCTGAGTATTTCACAATCTGCTCAGTTACTGGGATTTTCACGCACAACCATTTCTAGGGTTTACAAAGAATGGTGTGAAAAGGGAAAAACATCCAGTATGCGGCAGTCCTGTGGGCGAAAATGCCTTGTTGATGCTAGAGGTCAGAGGACAATGGGCCGACTGATTCAAGCTGATAGAAGAGCAACTTTGACTGAAATAACCACTCGTTACAACCGAGGTATGCAGCAAAGCATTTGTGAAGCCACAACACGTACAACCTTGAGGCGGATGGGCTACAACAGCAGAAGACCCCACCGGGTACCACTCATCTCCACTACAAATAGGAAAAAGAGGCTACAATTTGCACAAGCTCACCAAAATTGGACAGTTGAAGACTGGAAAAATGTTGCCTGGTCTGATGAGTCTCGATTTCTGTTGAGACATTCAGATGGTAGAGTCAGAATTTGGCGTAAACAGAATGAGAACATGGATCCATCATGCCTTGTTACCACTGTGCAGGCTGGTGGTGGTGGTGGTGTAATGGTGTGGGGGATGTTTTGTTGGCACACTTTAGGCCCCTTGGTGCCAATTGGGCATCGTTGAAATGCCACGGCCTACCTGAGCATTGTTTCTGACCATGTCCATCCCTTTATGACCACCATGTACCCATCCTCTGATGGCTACTTCCAGCAGGATAATGCACCATGTCACAAAGGTGGAATCATTTCAAATTGGTTTCTTGAACGTGACAATGAGTTCACTGTACTAAACTGGCCCCCACAGTCACTAGATCTCAACCCAATAGAGCATCTTTGGGATGTGGTGGAACGGGAGCTTCGTGCCCTGGATGTGCATCCCACAAATCTCCATCAACTGCAAGATGCTATCCTATCAATTTGGGCCAACATTTCTAAAGAATGCTTTCAGCACCTTGTTGAATCAATGCCACGTAGAATTAAGGCAGTTCTGAAGGCGAAAGGGGGTCAAACACAGTATTAGTATGGTGCTCCTAATAATCCTTTAGGTGAGTGTATATTGTATGTTCTATTTTTAAACAAAATACAACCACACAAATAATCAATAAAACAATCAGTATTGATATGATGGATGCTCAGGTTGGACTGCTGTTGTTAACACACTGGTGACTAAAGGGGTTGTCAAGATATTCCCAAAGTGTTTCTCTTGTTTCCTGTGGCTTGTTGTGTACTGCTACCAAGATTATACAGCAGAATGATAATGACCTGTATTCTAGATGTACCCAGAACCAGGTAATGCCATCATTGTAATATACTGTGACTGTAGTTTGAGTGTCAGAAGGTGTAAAAAGATGCATTCAAAGTTGATACAAAGAACTGCTTGTTTTTGTCCCCCAGAATATATGCTCCATTGCCAATCAATCCTCCTCCTCATCCCTTAAAATGTTAATAATAAATAGATAAAATGTTGAAATTACTTAATTTTATCTGTGTACCTATACCTATGCATGCTGTAACTGTGCACCTGCATAAAGGTGAACGTATCCATTAGTAAACGAATGTGAACTTTCTCTTATGTCTTCCTTGTTCTTTTTGTGTGTTTAGTAGTAATTTGCAGTGAGGTGTTTCACTTTCCCCACGCAAGGTACAGTTAAAATAATATGTCTTTTGGGGTAGACTTTAGGGTAAAATTGTCATGTAATTTTTACGTTACCTTTGTCTTCAGGATTCTAGATATGTGTGTCTCCTAATAAGATAATACTGCATTTTGTTATTAACATTATTTCATTAGAATCTGTTTTAAAATGAAACATTATTTATGTTAGATTTTAATTATTATTATTATTATTATTATTAAACTGCTTTCATTGCTGTAGAATATTTGTTTATTTACAATCTGTTCAATTGTTCATTGGAACCTTTGATGGTTCGTAGAGCGGCGACATGAAGCTTATTTGCTTTTCAGAAAAAAAGAACGAAATTCTGCTCTAGCTTTTCAAAAGTATGAAATGCTGCCCCTGGTGGAGCAGAGGGGACGTGTCGCCAAATATAAATGAATCAACTCATAGCTCACGTGCTGTTCACAAATGGAGGAAAACGTTGTCACTGCGCTGCTCGTCAACGTTAACCAAGTTCAAATATTCCAGAAAGTAAAAACATATGCGATCAACAAACGAATCAAAGTAAATCATGTAAGAAATTGACTGATTTACTGCTATATTTGTAACTATATATATATATATATATATATATATATATATATATATATATATATATATATATATAATTTCAGTCACAAATACACTCTTAACTGTAACAAGATTATATTATCTTTTGAACATCTTTTCATTCGATGTTTTTTGTATATTGTTGCATGTTTATCTTTTTCAATATTGAAAGCAATCTTTGAAGTCTGCTGTTGTGTGTATGGACTGCTCAAGCGTTAAACTACCGAATTTCCTTATGTTTTACGCAAGCGGAGACTATACGTCAGATAGACGTCTGGGCACAGTGCCAAAGGCGTATTCTGGTAGAACTTCGTAAACCCTGCGCTACCGTCCTGTTTGGGGGGGACGACAAACAAGCGACTAGCTGAGCCTGCGCAACGCAGAGGCACACTGCCTGTACGAAGTTTCTGGATTGGAGCCTGTTATACAGGCGAAAGGACAGCACTCCACGTTAAACTGGCCATTTTCGAAAGAGATATTCACGACATCATTTAAAGGTTGAGTATTTGTGTACGATGCACGGCAGCCGGCTGTTCTTGTACTGCTGCCGTGTTAGTTATTAGCAGGCGTGTTGTGTGTGTGTGCGTGTGCGTTAACAGATGCGCCAAGACAAACAAAACCAACTACCCCAAAATGCTGTACGCTACAACAGCCCGGTTAACACGGGGGATAACCTAGCCAACGAGATGTTTCTTTCTTTTTCTGAGAAGGACCCGCGAATGATCAGTAACCAGACGAGCGGGATTGCAGGGCTGAAGAAGCCCTTCTTTCTTTGTTTGCCTGCCTGTGCGCAGCCGAGCCGCCGCCGCCGCGCACTCTGGCCGACAGCGGTGGCGCTCGTCAGTGCAGGAAAACAAATAGCCGCCGCGACTGTTTAACAAAGACGATTATGCGACTGGCAGCAGAATAAGCTACAGCAGCAGCACATTGCGCGAATGGTTAATTTAAAGACAAACGCCACATTTGTAGCTGAAACCTAATTCGCGTGGCGAGGTTATGATCACATGTATTTCGCTGTATTGTACCTGATACTGGCTTTTCATAGGATTTAAGAACCCTTTTCACTTATACACGATATTATTACAGAAGCTGTAGTCGCATCCTTTCGAGTTATTTATTTAAATAACTGTTTGTATGACTTGTTTTAAATAACTATATTAAGTAACACCTTGGATGACCGGTATAAATGTTTCCAGTATGGAGCAAGTACAGAAACATTCTTAGATTAGGTTTACACACAGCTATTTTTCTAGCAAACTTTTAAAACGCTTAGGCATGCTATACAAAACGTAGGTCTGAATTAGAAATAATTCAAAGGCAAAACTTCTCATACCACAGCTATGCTGCGTACTGTAGTCAAAATGACCGATCACTGTAGACAAACAAACAGACAAACTTGAGTGACCGTACCATAATTCGTTTTTGAAGGGGGGGGGGGGTTATTTTAATTCGGTTAACCATGTTGTAACATGACTTGATTTAAAATAAATAAATAAGTACATACAATGTATAGGATCCCTAAACTGCTAACAGTGCTAACTTAATGCTGAGATGCACATTTTACTGCCACTAGCCACGCCACCTGAAATCCACAAAACATGGCATATCAAATCGTTATCAGAGCTTGTCAGACCAATGCGTTGACAACATTTTTCAAGTGCTATTATATAGTTTTGTATCTTTATGTTTATGAGGTGTTTTTAGTGGTCTGATTGTTTATGCATTTGTTTATTTTTGCGAATGAAATTGTGTAACGTATTTCCAGATTCTTTCCTCGCAGTCTTTAAAACTGGAGATACATTATCTATATAATTGGACTGCTAATGGTTCATGTTAGTGATGAACTGCTGTGGGTCTGTAGCACAACTGTGTTGGTAGGTTTTCGTAATTGATAAACTCTTTAAGACTTGGGGTGAAAAGATTAAAAAGCAATTAAAGACTGATTCTATAATAATAAGTGAAACGAAACAAACCCCGGCTCCCCCCAAAAAAACATGAGTTATCTAATTCTGTTTCATTCTAATAGCCTGTCTTCATCTACCAAAAGCTTTTTCAGTGTTATTGTAGTCCATTTTTATTCAGAATCTTCCCATTAGACATTACAAACAATATCAGCCTGTTATGAGGTGGGAATTAATAATGGGTGAGGTGGTGTCCATGTTTGGGCTAATTTCTACTGACTAATGTGACTCAAGAAACTGCAGTCTGTATGTAATTGTTATTCATCTGTGTTTTCCCATAGGTTGGGGTTGTGGGGGGAGGGAAGGAGGACGGGGAGAGAGAGGATTGCAGCCACTTGATACTGAAGATCGAATGGTAAAGAGAACGAGACAAGTAATATGTCTTCGTTCAACCACAATGCGGAGGCTCAGCATACGGGCATGCTGCGCTTCAAGAAGAGGAAATCCCGCTTCTCCTACCGGGAAATTCAGATACTGCTGGAGGAAGTACGCAAGAACCGAAACATTGTCATAGGCAAGTGCCTCTCTGCTTCCCTGTGTCTCCCTCCTGTTACTTATTTCCAACCCAAATGTTTCTGTTCTCTAGTCTTCTTTACAGGGGTGTCATATCAAGATGGCAGGGGGGTGGAAGGTTGCTGGTGGTCCCCTCATTCAGAGTGTGTGTATCTCATCTTAACGCCCATTCTTGTTTCCCATTCCGTCTGCTATTTTGATTGACCCTGGCCAAAATTAAAACCGTGTGTGTGTGTGTGTTTTTGCATTTGAAGGCAAGTTCAATAGGGGCGTGTCGACAGAGGTGAAGAAGCGCACGTGGGCAGAAATCACGGCCCGCATCAATGAAGTCAGCCTGTGTCCCCGTGAGATCATCGAAGTCATCAAGAAGTGGTCGGACCTCAAATGTGACACAAAGCGGAAGGTGGCAGCCATGCGGGCCGGGGGGCTGGGGAGGGGCGGGGGGGGGCGGTCGCGGCTCTCCAGGGACCTGACGCCGGTGGAGAGCGTGGTGCACCAGATCCTGCAGCTCGCCAGCATCCGTAACCTGCCCCCCCACCCTGACGATGGCCCCTACCCGGACCTGGGCAACCGGATCGGGCAGCAGGACGGACGGGGCCCTGGGAGAGGAGTGGTGGACGTGGACGAGGAGGACGAGGAGGAGGAAGAGGTGGAGGACGAGGAGGACGAAGACATGACAGGGATGCCCTCTTCATCTGTGTCCTGCTCCCCCATCAGCAGGCTAGAGGGCTGTGCCCCAAGCCTCCCTCTGTCCTCCCACGCTCTCCCAATCTCCATGTCTATGTCGGTGTCTCACAAGCAGGAGCTGGGGGATCCTACACCTGTATACTGCATTGCTCCCCGTGAGTGTGTGTTTAATACTTTATTCGGGACATTCCCTCCATTCTCTAATTAGATTCAAGGTTGAGCTTGGCAGAGACCAGGTGCTGCTTTAAGTGACTAATATTTTAAAATGATTAAATATATGACACCAAACTCCCTCAGGGCACATTTATTTGTTATTTACATTTAAAAGCAAAAACCAAAATGACCATTCAACCTGCATTAGAGATAAAGGAAACCATTTTTTTCAGTTTACCGTTCAGGTAAGTCAAACTGCCTACCATATCGCATGAGTCTCACCCAGTTCTTGTTTTTTAATGTGTAACAAATGAAGTATTTATATTTTCCCAATATGTATAAAGAATCCCCAACACTGTTTGAAAACTAGAAGTTCAACAGATACTTCAATACAGTTTATTTTTCCAGTAAAAAACTAGGTTCCTGCCAAGTTGTTGGATATTAGCATAGAATATTTAAGGAATTGTTGATGTGGTACAAGTAATGTTTTGCTCAGGTAGAGAGAGAGGACTGACTTAGCTTGTGAACTTCTAGTTTGCAACACGATTCTATGTTTTAATGATTTTTCCTTATGTAGTTTTTTTCTTCTGTTCAATACAGGGGAGGATTCTGTATCATCACCTTATGAGCTTCAATATGAAATACCAGGTGTTGATGGTAAAATGCTTTATTTTTTATTATGCTGTGCATCACAGGCTCCTGTATGGACTTGTACACCAAATGTACATTTCCTTATTGGAGGCACTTGAAAGAGCATCACACTTGGATAAATCAAGAATATATACAATGCATAAGGCAAAGGTGGAAGTTGTAATTTTGCTTTTGATTTAACACTGCCTTGATCTCATTTCCCCAGACCAGGACGTGGAGTCGTTGGAGTCGGAAGAGGAACGCCGAGCCCATTTCCTCTCAGCTGCCACCACGGCCCGTCTCCAGCCTGCCGCCCCTCTGTCCCAGGTTGAGGAGGACTCCCTCCTGGGTGGGGGGCTTCGTAGGGGCGGAGGGGGCTCAACGGCCCCCACCAGCCCCCTGATGGCCTCTCGGAATTCCTTGAGCGTGCGAGAGAAGATGGTGCACAATGCCACGCTGAGCATCCGCGAGCAGCGCACCACCAACGAGCTGCTGGAGACGGTGTCACGCTCGCTAGAGCTGCTGTCCGAGTCCATGCAGCAGATGGTGGAGACCCAGCAAGACTTTGTGCGGGACTCGTTGCAGATGCAGAGGGAAACAGTCCAGGTGCTGCGCGAGTTCACCGCTGGGGCCCTGGCTCTCATGCACGACAAACTGAACGGCCACCCCCCTGCGCCAACCTAGAACTGTGGTCTGTCCTGGGCACGCTGTGACCGCGAGCACCGGAAGGCCACAAGTGGACTGCATGACAGAGGTTGCAGAGAGGACAGAGGATTTGTGGTTGCGGCTGTAAGTCGAAGTTGCCACACTTCTCTTCCCAGCTTCTCTCCGCTACGTCTGAGTTCTAACCGGGGAGCCTTAGTTATGGACAAGGAGTTTTAATGGACTCTCCCCCCACCTCGTATGCGATTGGATTTTAGCCAAGCCGGAGCTTAGTTTTATTAAGCATATCAGGAACATGATATGAGCCCATGAGGAGGGCAGTTAATTTCCTCTTTTTACAGTGAATGAAAAAGAAATACAACAATGAAAAACAAAAACAAACCAAAAGAGTTCTTCCTGAACGATCTCCACTTCTTGTCCACCTAAACCATTGTCTGACTGCTGCCTGTACACAAATCCAGCTGTTACCTACAAATCCCGGTGCTCTTGGAAGAATTCCAAACAGTATTTTTTTTGTACAACTTGGGCCTGTATTCATAAGGGTGTTGAGTGTGACCATTGTTAAGTGTGTGGTGGAAAACAAAAACTACTCAAAATGTCCAAACCTAATACTGGAGTACCACCAATTAGAGACCTTTATTCTGGTGAATCCAATATCTGTCTGACCTTGCAAACTTTTGTGGAATTAATTAGTTTATAAAAGCAGTAGGTGACACTTCTCCACTTTTTTGTGTTTGTGTTTTTCTTGCTTAGGAAAAACGGGTGTTAACCTAGTGCTACAGTAACCGTTTTATGAATATGGCTCACTATAGTTGTGCAGAAAGCTACACAAAATGCTTCTGGTGTGATGACAATATATTTTGTATAGAATTGCAACACGTTACTTTTAAGAGTTTCAATTAATGCAAACCACGTCCATAAATGTATGTACCTTGACGCTTGACAAATAACAGTATAATTTAAATAATAACACAAATAGTTTATTTTGTGGTCCGTACTGACCTTATTTTAGACAACAAGTCCCTAGCTTTAACCCAAAACAGCCATTTATAATCAGAGGAGGCTGTGTGGACAGGAACTGTGATAGGATTTAACTCACTGGGACACTCATAGAGGTGCTGTATGTTGTTATTATAACCCCGAATTAATGCAATCCTGAAGGATTCACAGGGTGAATTGATTTTCACAACAGTTGTTTTAGTAATTGCCTAACGTGATTAATTTAAACTTGTTCCCACCTCTTTACAGAACAGTGCCCATCCAAGAAGTGTGGCTTGAAACATCTGCTTTAATGTTTTCAAAAAGGGTGCTTGTTATTTTACTATTATTGTATATATATTATTGTCCAAAGCTATGATCTCAGAGCACCTTTGCGGTGATAACATTTTATTTTTCTACCAAGAATAAAAACTTTCGGACCACAGCAGCGGAGGGCCGAAGTATTCCTGCCATAGACTAGAAACAGGGAATGTTACATTACGCCGCATGTAATATCCCACCTATTTTCTTTTCTTTTTGGACCTTGCCTTAAATGTATCACTAATATGCTTCTATAGCATTAACAACATTCACAAATTTTGAGGAATTGGAAATCAGTTCGGTTACCTCTTTGATTTTATATAATTAGATTTATTTATGTATTTATTTGTATTTAGTCCGTTACATTAATGAACTAAAATCTCAGCGTACTACTACTTGCTCGGTTACCTCGCACAGTCTAGTGTAATAAGGGCAGCTGACTTTTTTTTTAAATGAATTTTCCAAGGAACCACAAAACTGTTTATTGTCAGAACAACTTTGATTATTCATGGAGAATTTCAACTTTTTTTTTTTTTTTTAGCTGTAATTTCAGGTTGGAATTAAATTGATTTCCTTAATAAAGCCGAAAGTGGTTGTGTGGTTTGTTTATGTATTTGTTGATTTATGGTAAAAGGTTAAAAAGCACAATTGTTTAAACAATAATTATGAAAGAGAAAAAAACAATCCTTCATTCTAGATCAGTGAATAATTTAGGTTATTCCATTGTCCTTTACTCCAAATCAAGTTCTTAACATTTTTTTTAATAAACATTTGTTGCAGACACATACAAAAGTGCAGGCAGACATTTGAGCTTTAATATACCAGACTGCATTGACACTTGGACCAATTCAGAATCTGTTTAATTTTAGCAACTAAACCTGTTTACCTGATGTAGATAAATTGGACATGTTTATTCCTGTTTAAGAAATAGCCTAATAGCCTGGTTAATTTTAAAAAGCTGAAGAAACACAAAGTTATTTCCCAAATAAAATGTGATTATTTTCTCTCTTGCTTGCTATTTGGTTTATTTATCTCTGTTGTAGTAGTTCTACTGCTTTGAAGAATAAACAAACATACAGAATGTGGTTTTTAGTGTACCAATATGTTTTAACCCTAGCAGAAAAGCTCAATAATATGATTTCATTTTAATTGTCAGCCATTAGCCTATACTTAAAATCTGAGCTAACCCATACTAAAGATCATCTCTAGTTATTTGGTGATCTGACTTCATATTAGTCTTCTGAGAACAACCAATATAGATGATTTTACAATAGCCTTAAATATCCACCTAAAATATGAGAGTGAGAAGCAAGGCTACCTGTGCGAAGCCCCGCCTTTCAAACGCTATCCCAACCTGTGGCTCCTCCCCCGGACAGGTAACGGGAAGATGGCGGAAGGAGGTTGTCATCTGCTGTGCCATTTTAGATTGGGAAAATTATGGTTTTATTTCAAATGTTTTAATTATTTTTTGTGTTTTGTGTTTAATACCCCAGGGCCTGCAACAATGTGCAAATACTTTTAGGTAAGCCATTGGCCAATTCACATTGTTACCCCCTGCCTTATTTGTTTTAAATGTTTTGATTTATTTTAAATGTAGTATATTCATTTGTAATTATTAGTGATGTATGTTGTTAAGTAGCTCTGATATTTGTTGAAACTATGACCCAAAAATGGAAGGATTCTTCTTGCTAGTTTGTATAGCTGCATTAATTCCCTAAAATATAACACCTAGTACATTATATTGTATTGTGAAATTGTATAGCAGGACTCTGGCGCCAGCACTTAATTTAAAAGTATTTTGCTTAAAATAATATTGATAAATTCAAGCATAATCTGATCTGTGGAATCAAGAATTCGTCAGTGTTTGTTTTACAATACATTGCAATTAAACCAATGGTTTAGCATCTTTTTAATTAGTTTTCCTTTCATGTTGCTTCTTTACTTTCAGGTCCTGTTCTGCCGAGGACCTGAACTCGACTGAAATAACCTACCGCAAAATCATTCTCCAAAAAGTAAGTAGTGTCTAATATTTTTTTGTTTCCTAGCTTTTGATGTAAAATGTGAAATATTGTATAGCATCAAAAGGTCAGCAATAGGAGAGAGTGCATATTTATTTTCTGAACCATTTCATATGCTATTGGAGACACTGTTTGACAGTTGGGTTGGAAAATATGGGCTAAAAATTTAAGAAAATTTGATGAATTTGAGTACATTTGACTGATTGCCATTTTAATGGAAATGTGCATATATGTCACAGTGCAGCTATATATTAGGCTAACGCTGGCTTGGTTTGCATCGCCTCTTTCAAATAGACATAAATTAAGTGTTATTAATCGTATTCTGTAAAGCATAGGACATGTTATATACACACTGTAGCCTGTATATTTTTCCCCAACACAAATTGATAGTCTGTTAAGCAGTTCATTGCACTGGTGTAGTTTTGTAAACTTTGGTTATCTGTGTTTAAGACTATAACCTGCCTGTCTGCTTTCCTGATAAGATTAAGAGCATAGTCATGATGCCTTTTTGACCACAACCACCAACCATGTGCCCAACCCAGCTCCCTCCACCTTGATTTCATTGAGGGATCAAAGCCCCGCCGCTGTTTCCACTGCAATAGGTTTTCTGGCGGGAAAATCTGGAGCCGCTTAAAAAAGGGGAAGTAACAAATGCAGTGCCCCCTTGCGGTCAGTGGCGCAAAAGGAAAAAGGCAGCCCGATCACTTGGTTTTATGTAGCAATTGCAACAAAGTGAGATTATCCAGCCCAAAATAACTGATCACTACTGACCTGTGGAAACTGCCACAACCAATAAACAAGACCAGTAAAACAAAACATTTTTAACGATTTATTAGATCAACATGGGAAAATCAATAGCATTTTCACAATAACAAATACCACTGTACTTTAACAAAGGTACAACAAGGCTCCAGTTAGAGGATGGGTTTAACGAATTAAGCTGCAAAAAGATGTGCTGAATGAAGGATGCTGATGCTGCAGAACTTCAGGCTACAGAGAGCGGAGACGACCAGCGATCTGACAGACCTGGAACACAAAACACATGAGACTCAGATACCAACTGCATCCATCAAAATAAGTACTGCAGGACTCATCTGGATGGGTGCATTTTAATCAAAGACTAATACAAATGAAAATATGACATTTTTACAACAGAGGATTTTAAAGTGACGAAATGAAAAGCCAAATGTTACACACAAAATAAAGCTGAAGCTGAAATAGGTCTACTTATCACATATTATTAAACTTGGTTTGCCACGGTGCTTCACTCGAGATTAACAGAAGAAGAACACGGACAAAAATAAGAGATTTACCCCAGATAGTACAAAATTAAAGAATTAATTAATAAGAAAATAAAATAGAGCTCCAGACACACAAACCCTTGCATTCGCCCCCATGCTGCAGATGCACCTGATCACCTGTGACTCACCTGTTGGATAGATTTCAAACCTGCACTGTCCGGACTGATTCAAACATGCCTTATTTCCCTGAGATGCCACAAGAGGGAGTCTTTCCCAATCTTAATAATATGAAACAATATAATATACAAACGTATACATACAGTATATATAGTTGCTATAATACCTCTACACCACACCCACTCACTAAACCTTGTACCAGATTTTCAATGTGGAAATTCTGAGTTCTGCATGGGTGCATCTTGTATTTTAACCTATTTCTGCTGTGTGAAAGTGTATTCTGCTTAGCTGTAAAGCCATAGTTATTGTTATACAATGCCTAAGCTAAAAAAATAAAAAAATACCCACAAACACAAACAAAACACACACAGACACACACATATATATATAAACAAAAAAGACCAAACACTTTTGTAACAGCTGTGCTTTATTTTATATATCCATAATACAGTTATCATTTCTGTTCTTCTTATAAATATACATGAGGCATTGAATAAAGGCTTCCAGTAATACAGACAGCACACCGAAAAGGGTACAGCTAGGCAAAGGATGTGTGCTTCACTAGAGCACCACAGCAAAATCATAGGGGATTAGGTTTGGGGTGGGTGCATCTTTGCCTATTGCTAGTGGGCCATAAACTGCCTTGTATAACAGTAAGCAAGACTGCCAGCAGTAATGTGGCAGTGAGTCAGCTCATGGAATGACTTATTTTCATACTGTAACAGATTTTGTAAAAGCCTGCACCCGCACTGAGGTGCAACCAGAATAGTAAACATTGTACGAAAGAACATATTAAATGCCTTGGTCAGGGCTTCCCAAACCTATTCCGTGTTTTAGAATATAAACTGTTATGGTGTCCTCGCTTGGTTTTGATAAAGACTGGAGCACTTTTCCCCTGTACGGGCCTGGAAATGTCAAACTTCAAATCCATGCAGCTCTTGTGAGGAGCTGGAAATATTAAAGGTCCAACTCGGCAAATCGTATCTCTTCAGACAATAAGGATGCAATTGAAATTTGAAACAAGTTTGGAAAGACCTAGACCACAGCACCATGATGGATCCATTAAATCCAAAGCTTTTAATTCAAATTGGACAGAGCTGTCGGTAACTATGCTTCACCATGACTTCATTTGTCAGTCTCTGATGGGGTTTGCATTGCCGCAGCAATCTGAAGGCTCAATTTGAACCGCAATCCTTCTCTACTTGCCTTAACCTGTAATCCGTGTTGATACGTGACATCTGAAGCGTGAATTATTTTTTAAGCAGGATCATATACACTTCTGTATTCAGAAAAAGAGATGCTGTTAAAACTACAGATCAGAAAATGAGTCTCTGCACTGTAGCAGTCAGTCAGTGGAGCATCTTTTCCTTTGAAGAAAACAAATCCACTTGAATCAGCCTGATTTGTCAGAGTCTGTCTTCAATATTGGTCAGCGTGAGATATGCTATATGCAAGGAAAGTAGATCTAGTGGGAATAAATGGTAGAAGTGGGTGATCCATACTCGCATCACAGTATAAACAGAACTTGCTGCAGCCAGATTACATCAGCATCTACACTGTCTGCTTCAAGGCTCTGAAATAGAATCTGTTCCCTGCCTTATAAAAGGAAAGCAAAGGATGTGCAAATAAATACATACATAAAGGTCTGAAATGATAACAAAAGGTACAAATAAGTCAATATCTGTATGAAGCAGATGCACAGTCTGACTGATGGTGGTAATGTGGTATTGTTATCACTTCATTTCTTACACGTTTCCCTAACAAACCTCTTTCCTGGGTCTCTGTGTGATTCTCTGCATTTATTTGTGTTTCCCTCCTGATTTAATCATTTGTCATGGGAACTAACTGAACATGTCAAAACTGAAAAGAAGGTTGGCCACAGCTAACAGGAAGTGAATGGGGGAAGCCAATATCTGTTACACATCAGGATTTTCAATTGAAATCAGACGTATAAACTTCCTTACTTGACATCCTCTTTTTGAGGGATATTTTTTTCTCTGGTATTTTTTACTGTAACTCTTCAGTTCCCCCCATTTCACTGTCTGCCCACCATTTTTTTTGTAGAATGAAAAATAATATTTTTCTGTAACAGTATCAGAGACATTAACTGTGATATATTTTTGCAGAGAATGATAGCAAGAGACTCAGGCAGATTATATAATATGATAGTCAAAAAGTAAAAACACTGAACATTACATTATGAAAAATGTGATTTTACCATTTTATAACAACTATTTTGATAGACTTGTATGTGTTTCACATAGGAAATACAGATGTCTGACACAAAAAAAAGATAAAACAATGTAACACTATTTAAAATAAATAAGGTTAAAACCATTTAAAACCAAAGATGACAGTTTTTCTTTTTGTTTCACGTTTCTTGCACAATTTCTTAGAAACTTTGGTTAAAGGTATATCTTAGGGATTGGTGAACTAGGTATCTTAAGTTTGTGTTTTGAGTTTGTTCTCTCTTGCTGAACCAGTCTAATGGAGAGAAAAAAAACATCCTGAGAAAGCAGATTGGACAGAAGTGGGCCAGGCAAGTCTACTCCAATTTGGCTGACTTTGAATTCCTACACTTGAGGTTTCAAAATGTGAGCTATAAGACTATATATAAACAGTATTTCTTATTAATATATGAGGATGGAAGTGCAAGTCACACACCTCACACTTAATGGCCAAGAGTGGCTTGTTGCCTGTAACATCAGCCACTATGGATCCAACCAGTCCTTGTGGAGCTTTGCTGGTGCTGGGCTGGTGTCCACTGCCATCCCTCCTGTAACAATCAGGGATTTTGGGATGGGTAGATCCAGTGAGACACAGAGAGACAAACAGACTGACCAACTTACACAGAGACTGACACCTGAGCAGTGGGGGCCTGTGGGGTGTTGGGGGGTTGCATAGGGGTTGACATAGTGAACTTTGTTAGCTGGTTCCAGTGAGGGACCCCCGGCGAGCCAGACTTTGGGTACTAGAGCTAAGACCTCGAGATTCTGTGAGACTGTTGGGATTCTACAAAGAGAGAGAGAGAGAGAGAGAGAGAGAGAGAGAGAGTGACAAATTTCATTTTTTTAAATTATTAATTAGTTGCCTGCAGAAGCCAATTTGTTTCCTGGCAATCTAGCACTCTGAACCACAAACAAGTGTATATGTAACACTAACCAAGCATGATGTACATTCCCAGTTTGAAATGTGATGCAATGGCATCACACCGTGCATAGTTTTGTAGAAGCATTATTGCCCTGTTTATGGGAGAGCTCGGAGGTAAGGGAAAAGGGTTTAGAGTTTTGCGTTACCTGAGCAGTCTCTTGAGACTCCCTTGCGCCCACATTGAGCACGTTGAGAGAATTGGCTCTTTTCATCCTGCCAAGAGGGAGAGAGAGATTGTCTTATAGCAAAACTAACATTATGCCATAAGCTTTTTCACAATACTAGAAATATATCTTTAAATCACAGCCGGCTGCTTAAGCACAGGAAATGTTAGCCAGAACACTGATGCAGAAAGCCTAGCTTTATAGGATGTGGGAGAGGGGTGCGCATGTTTGTGGTGTGCTCCCTTTTGTGCTTGGAGTTGTGCCCTGTGGTTGTTTCATGTCTGCTCCATTTAAGTAACAAAGCAGGGTTCTGTACATGGGGTTTGCAGTATGTTTCCTCTGAGGGGTTACCTTGATTACTCAACAACCCCTCCACCTCTACCACCACCACACCACTGCCACTATCCCCACCCCGGGCAGTGCTAGCTAGCTCTGACATACCCTGGATTTCGTGGGGTGCTGTCCTGTGCCCCGACCCCTTTCAGTTTCCGGACGAGCTTTTCGCTGCTTCTACGAATGGACTCACGAAGCTTAGTGAAAGACCCACTGCGTTTCAGACCGCCCAGGCCGTCCTGATGACAGAGAGAGAAAGAGAGGATCTTGAAGAATGAGTCATTCTGTTTTGGGCTTTGCTTCACTTCACACACACTCACACACACACAAATCTGTCAAACTGCAGGGGGGAAACAAAATGGAAATAAGTGTTACAGTTACACTTTTTTCTTTTTTTATGTATTTCTACACCCAGAGATTAAAGGCAGCCCTCAAGTATCCTGACCTGTCTGGAGCTCCCTTCTTCCGTGTGGATCCAGATGGGTCTGCTGTCCCCTGAGAGAGAGATGAGGAGAGCCAAGGGAGAGAGGGACAGAGTAAGAAAAGAGAACGTAAGATGGTGTACAGCCTTTACTTCTCCATCCCTAGCCGAGGAATCTGCACAGCCTTCTATTGCCTAGTAGTTTGATCCACTTCAGGTTTCACCAGTGGCCAGGATGAAACAAACATTGGGATCTTAATGTTAAACTGAAATAAGATTATCTGCTTTATAAGCTCAGAAAAGCAATATACACTAACCATACTTCAAGATACTTAATTGCATCTCTATTGGATTCAATTAATAATTTATATATGTATATGAAAAAAAGAAAAAAGACATTGTGATTGCTGGTGTGTTCATTACAAAAAAGGTGACAGTTTATGATTTCTATTAATGGCAGTGGGAGGCATTACTGACCTGATGGTGAGGAATAATGCATGTTTATTTCAGTCATTTTGTACAAAGGATGCATTTCAGTTTCAATCCTTTATTTGGGCCACAGCCTTGCGTGCATTGTATCATCCATACAACACGTGGTTTGAATACCAGCTCAACAGAAGACCAGACTCCCAAATACAGACCTACTTCTGTACTGGGGTTATGCAGTCATGTGATCTGTATGTCACGGTCACTGGTTTGCATTTACCAGGGCTTCCCTGGAGTTTATAATGCTAATCAGATTTTGTGTGCCTCTCAGTGTCACAAAGTGATTGTAAGCAATATAATAGGGGTGGGTGTTTAGTTTAATTTGGATTTTTTTTTAATTTACCCTCCACTGATCCAAACTCCTTCTCATGCGCTCTGGTCAGGATCTCCTTGTAAAGAGCTTCAGCCTGACGGTATTTTCCCTGCTTCAGGTAACAGGAGGCCTGCAACATAGTGGAAAGACACACACAGACGTCCCGGTGTCCCCGAGTCACTGATCATTGACTCCCAAGGCATCCAGCCACAAAGCACAGGAATAGAAATACTATAGATTCACTACAAACTCCACAGTTTGTCAAAGTACATATTAAAATGTACAATCAACATAGAAGGCTGTCTGTATGAACAGCTGATATACTTCACTGAGGTGTTTTACAGTAGCGCTCATTACGGTTTTATCTGCAGTCGATTTGAGATAAACCACTTCTTTTTTGGAACAGTTGTTTTTGTTTTTATGTGCTACAGCATCTGGACAGGAAGGAGGAATACTAAAAAGAACAACCAGAAAATTAAGTAAATTATATAAAACTAGAGGACTAAAGGGCTTTCACTTATAAGTAAATATCACTTTTGTGATGTCCAACTTTTCACACGACACTAACAATTAGTACATTTCCAATACTGATACTGTTTTCGAATTACAGTAGCATACTCCAGATCTGTGAAACATTCTGGCCCCCCGTGACCCTTGACCCCGGGGACATACCAGGTTGTTCTTGGTCTTGGCTACATTGGCATCATCAGGCCCCAGCCGGCTCTGGTAGATGTGCAACGCTCTCTCGTAGTACTGCTCCACCTCCTGGTACTTGCCTTGGTTTTGACAGAGCAGTGCCAGGTTGTTTAGCTGCTTGGCCACATCAGGGTGGTCGGTGCCCAGGACCTGGAGAGAGCAGTTACTTGTCAAGCACTACAAAGTTAGCTGTAGTGACAATGTTTGCCTTTGGTTTTCAATTAATTTAGAGAGGCAACAGCTGTATTAGTTTGGTACAATACAAAACATTTAAGTTTTGCTTGGCGATTGCCAGTTCACTCTATGTGAGTTTAGCGGTATTCACACAGAAATGCATCAATAGCACACACCCTTGTAGTGTCACATGGGGATTACATTGAGTAACATCAGAGATTAATTACACCATCAGCCCACTTCCTGCCTTGAAATACTAGTCATCAACTAATCTAATGAGAATGTCAAGAAAATGACTGGTTTTCACAATAACTAACAGGGTTAAGAGATTGGTTTGAGAACAGCACAGAGAGGATGATGGGTAGGTGGAGAACTACAGCTGAATGTGGAAGGAGAGCATTTGTCTTGTGAAAATTCGGTAGACAGGGTCGGTGCTTTTTTTAAATATGCAAGGTTTTAAAGACAGACACCCCTATTATGAGCAGAGAGCAAAGTAGTGGTCCTCACCTTCTCTCTGATCTCCAGAGCTCTCTTACACAGCGGCTCTGCTTCCTTGTACTTCCCCCTCTTCCCGTACAGTACGGCCAGGTTATTAAGTGTGGCTGCCACCTGAAAAAACACACACAAACTTCAGAGCAACACTATGCCCCAGGCAGGCCTCCAAGGCACTTTACAAGGTACAATTAAACAATGACTAAAGGACTAAAAATTGGAGGGTGTTCCTTTACACAAAGAGTCAGTGGATCCTGGAACAACAAGTGAACCCCAATGCCTACCAAATAAAACCTATAGATGTAAGTGTTTTACAGGTAGTGCACACAGATTAACAGATTCTAGTCCAATTCAGTTCAGTCCGATCTTTGGCTGTGGTAAAACTGTTCGTCTCCCTCGTGTGATGCGCTCCAGCCCAGCCAACAAATACTAACTAATGCTGGCACCTGCCCAACCTCATCTTCAGTGTTGTGTGGGGATCATATAATCTGCTTGTCCAAGCTGGTCATTTTCAGCATGTAATATAAGGAGGAAGGATGCACTGAACTTTGAGTTCGAGTTTGTGTTTTACAGCCCTGTTTCTGCTCGCAGAGGACTCGTAGGTTGGTAGCTAGAAATGGAGGCAATACTGACCGCAGGGTGATCCATTCCCAGTGTCTTCTCCCGAATAGCCAGAGCGTCATTCAGTAGGTTGGCGGCTTCTTTGTACTTGTTTTGGTCCCTGCAAAGAGAGAGACACGAGTATGGGCCAGGGGGAGGACTGACTGATCACACACTCCCCTTGTCCATTACAAATTGTGTGTTATCAGTTCCCCATTCCAATATCAATATCCCCCCAAAAAAGAAAGAAAAGAACTTAAAAATGGGGATCAGAACTGTTTTTTTCACAGGATGGATTCAACAGGAAACAATAATATTCTCCATAAACCAAACCTCATACCTGGTCTTTCACTCTACAATTATCTGCCATTTCCCTTCCCTCTCACTCATCCACCCCTCCCCCCTTCCCTAGAACCATTACTGAATCCACTAGCTTCTATCCCCTTGACACCCTTTATCCACCCATTCCCTCACCCCAGCCTCCTCATATCCACTCCCTCTCTCTTCACCTGTACACTAGAGCCAGGATGTTGAGCATGGTGGCCACGTCAGGGTGGCTGTGCCCAGAGGATTTCTCCAGGTCCTCCAGCGCTTGCTTGCAGAGGGGGACGGCCACCTCATAGCGGCCCTGAGAGGCGTACTGGATCACCAGGTTGTGGAGGGTGCGCAGGCGAGCGGGGATCTCGTAGCCCCCCTGCTGGGCTGCTGCTGCTGCACTGCTGTGCTGCTGAGACACTGGAAGTGGAGGGGTAACTCATAATCACAGTTGTGGTTGTTTATGGTGTCATGTATTCAATTCAGTTCAATTCAGTGTTATTTATAAAGCACTTTAAAGACTACAAAGTCATACCAACGTGTTGTACAATTAAAAACATAAATCAAACATACTAAAATAAACCTAAATAATAAACCTAATAAACATAGTAAAAACACAGTACAGCAGACATACTGAAATACTCCTATTGTGTCCGATGATCTAATCCACTGTGGCAAAGCATTCCACAGTTTCGATGCCGCTGCAGCAAATACACGATCACCCTTACCCTTAAAACGTGTCCGTGGAATATTAAGCATCAATTGCTTATTAGATATAAGAAGTCTCACGGTATGAGTGTGAGTATGTGATAATCATTTCCGATATATAATCTGGGGCTATACCATGTAATGCTTTAAACACATATATCAAAACATTGTACGCTTTGCTTAATGGGCAGCCAGTAAAGAGAGGCTAAGATCAGAGTAATATGATCCCTCTTTCTGGTATTAGTTAGCAGCCTTGCTGCAGTGTTTTGTACCAACTGCAGTCGTGACAAAGAGGACTGACAGACCCCCAGATACAGTGCATTACAATAATCCAATCGCGAGGACACAAAAGCATGAATAACTTTTTCAAGGTCCTTAAAAACTAGGACTGATTTCAATTTGGCAATGTTCCTAATCTGAAAAAAACTATTCTTCACCACAGAGTTGATTTGCCTATCAAATTTAAAATCAGAATCAACAATAAAACCCAGATTTCTCAATTGGTTCCTCACATAAAATAAGGGCCCAAAACTATCTTTATATGTTTCAGCACAGCCACTACCGCCAAAAAATATAATTTCAGGTTTTTTATTATTAAGCTGGAGAAAATTGCTACTCATCCAGCATTTAACATCATCTAGACATTCCAACAGAGATTTAATTGACATATTATCTCCTGACTTAAGCGGTACATTTGCATATCATCCACATAAAAGTGATATGAAATGCCATGCTTTCTGAAGATTGTACATGATACCACTCAGAGCAAAGAAAACAAAAGCGGTCCTAAGACCGAACCTTGTGGGACCCCATAAAACCTGGGCAGAAGACGAAAATAGATTTCCCACCTTAACTGAAAATGTCCTATGCTGCAAATAATACATTTTAGCACTTTCCCTTGAATACCGCCACCTTGTCTAATGAGCTCGATCGAATGCAGCACTAAGGTCTAATAGAACTAAGCCCATGCTATTTCCAGAATCAAGACCTAAAAAAATATAATTTAAAACCCTAATAAGGGCTGATTCTGTGCTGTGATGTGCTCTAAAACCTGACTGAAATTTGTCCATTACTTTATTCTGCAATAAAAACTTATTTAACTGCTTAAAAACTATCCCTTCCAAAATTTTAGATAAGAACTGCAACTGCGAAATAGGCCGAAAGTTATTTAAATCCAAGGGATCTAAATTTGACTTTTTAAGCAGGGGCTTAACAACCGCATGCTTAAAACTTAATGGTACATCACCATTCATAAGACTACAGTTTATGATTGATTGTATACTTGGGCCAATAGTACCCATCAACTCAATAAACATTTTGGGAGGGATCACATCTCTTGAAGAAGAAGTGACTTTCAACACACCCACAACATCTACAATGCAGGACAGTGAGGCCGGTTCGAACTCCTCAAAAGTCCCAGCTACAGTTGGCATACAGATCGTATTCCAATAATCTTAGCTGTAAAAAAGTGAAGAAACTTTTCACAAGTCTCTATTGATGGTTGGAGCCCAGCTGTGTCGATTGGTTTTAAAACATAATTAATGGTGTTAAATAACACGCGAGGGTTATGAGAATTTTGTGTAACAATATTTGAAAAATAGTTGGCTCTAGCTAATTTCACCGATTCTTGGTACTTGGATAAACAATCTTTAAAAATCTCATAGGATACCTGCAATTTATCCTCTCCATTTTCGTTATGCCCTTCTACACTCATGTCTCACCGATCGTGTATTTTCATTCAACCAAGGTTGAAATCTAGCTTTACATTTTCTTAATTTGAATGGTGCAATGCGATCCAGTATGTCAGTGCAGACAGAATCAAACACAGCACATATGTGCTCAAAGGCACCACCCACATGGGAAGGAAAAGATGGAAGTGTAAGAGCCAGGGGTGGACTTATTCCTACTCTCTTTTCAGAATTCAATTATTTTCAATTCTTCAGGACACAGTAGGCTATTTCTTATAGCAATCAGCTCAGCCATTTGAATGCTTTAAAGATGACTGTTGGGCTTAACAGTTCGCCACATAGAGGATCCTTTGTAGGTTCAGCTTGGGCTTGATTGGCTCGCATTCTGCCACAGGACAAAAACCAAGAGAGAAAAGAAAGCGGCAGAGAACTTACTCTGGGATTGCTCCTCTTCATCTGCGGGGAAGAGGTCATCAAGGGAGTCTTTGGCGGAGGTGGTTTCTTTTTCATCCTGTAGGAGGCGACAGACAGAACAGTCATTTGTCTTGTTTATGTACTGAGGTCAGTACTAGTGGTCCCAAGGTCATGTTCAGTGATGTACCAGTGGGGGCTCCTCCTGGTCATACTTCTTGATGCTGCTCATGAACTGGAGGTGTCTGTTCTGCTCCTCCAGGGTCACCAGCTCCTGTTCCCTCTCCTGCAGCTTCTGCTGGGTGCCTGCCAGCTCATCCCTCAGCCACTGGTTCTCCTGGCACAGCCGCCTCACCTGCGCACGCAGCTTCTGCTTCTCTGCCTCCAGGGAGCTCAGGTGTGTGGACAGAGCCATCATCACCTGGTGGGAGACAAAGGAACAGAGAGAAGGAGCAGATAAGAACAGGAGGAAGGGTAGGGAGGAAGGCCTACTTCTTCCATGTTTCTTTTAAGATCCGTGGATGTCTGCTTCCCCTTCCAAACAGTCACTGGTCGTACTCCCTGCTTTACCTGCGCCTCCCCCAGGCCCAGCTCGATCCTCTCCAGCGACTCCCGGATGATCCCGCTCTTCTCCTGCTCTAGCCCCCTGCTCTCCCCGGCTGGGTGGCTCCCCAGTGCCCCCTGTAGGCTCTCCAGGAGAGTGTGGTTCTCCCCGCGCAGCGCCTCAAGCCCAGCGATCACCTGCCGTGTGCTGCACAGGATGTCCTCCCCGCTCACTGACGACGACATGGCTCCCCCTGCTGGCGACCTGAGATGTCAACCCAGGGAGAAGGAAGGAGAGAGAGAGAGAGAGAGAGAGAAATAGAAATGGAAATAGATCAGGCATCCCTTCATTGCACAGCAGACTGATCCATTGGAATCTATACATTCCTGTAGCTGCTTAATACATTGAAGTTAATATGCTAGTTAGGATGAAAGCTGCTAATCTAACTTCAGTTGTGCAGTGATATTCAGGTGATTTGTGCATGCCTTTCCTTTTTCCTCCCAATAAAGTAGTGATGTCAGGACAAGATTCCCTCTGTGTCCCGGTCCAAAGACTGAGAAAAGTTTCCTTAGTCTCGCCAATCTTACCTCAGGTTAATGTGACACTATCTCCTCTTTCACTGTCCCTCAGGCCAACACTTATATAATTCTCCACCTGATAATACAGACACAAAACCAGATGTGGTACTTAAGTACGACAGTGAGTAGACATCAGCAAACAGACACACCACACTTAAACACAACTGGAAAATGGGACATTTGAAGGGTTACTCAATACTGCTGGAATAACAGCTATTAGAATTTATATCCAAACAGATTATGTAAATTTTGGAGAATTATGAAGAATTATATTGAACAATTGAAAGAGGCACACCTGAACTAACTCCCCAGCCACCCTGTGCACCACTTTCATGACGATCCATGCAGTCAAACACTGCAAGACAAGTGGCTAAGGCAAGTATTATCAGAACTCCAAATAATGTTACAGTTGTAAGACTAATAAGTATCAAGCTTAGCTACACTGTTGACAGGAAAATGTATACGTGTACCCTATATCACAGACATGCGAGTTCCATTCTGTTTCTCTTGTCTGTTCGTCGTAAAGCAGGGTATACATGCCTCGGAAATGATTGCTCATATCATTATATATGTAATGCAAGTGCAAATTTGCTTTTCCAATTCGTATTGGTCTTGTGCACAGTGCTACCACCTATTTTCAGGAAACAGTTCTTGTACTACGGAAGATAGAACTTGATGTACAGATATTTGTTTCCTGTCCATGGCTTGAATTCTTCGCACAAAAATATATGAGGCCAAGGATTCTTGTATTGTTTATTTTCTCCAGATCAGTATTGTTTTTCTGTTTGTCAATAATAATACTATAATTGTAATTTGAATATTTACTGCTTGGAATGTTTTTTTTGTTATTGAATTCGAACTATCCCATTTCACATGTCCTTTAAATCAATTGTGAAAAAAATACCTAAAACAAATCTTCCAGGGATCTGGCCTCCATGGACTTGTGATACCTACCTCTGCTATACACAATTGTGGAAAGAAATCAGTAGTTTATTTCCAAATTCACAAGAGGGAGCCATTCTTTGTGTAATTAGCACATCCTTGTGAATACAGGAGAATGTATCAATCCATATTTCCCCCCGATTCTAGCCTATCTGATCACAAGAAAAGAGAAGACTCAGCAGGGCAGGTAAATAACTGGACACCAAGGATGCCATAAAGACCTACAAGACAGTTAAGAACTGCAGGGATATTTTAGTGGCATGTGTCTGCTAAGAAATTGATTAATAATGTTTGCACCATTGAGCCTTTATTATGGGTCACTGTTTGAAGAGGGGAGGTATTCTGAGGGTTCCTGGGCCTTGGGAGTAAGTGAAAAGTGATTAAAGTAAAGTTAAGTATAGTAAAGTACATTAACCCAAATATAGACATTTGCCAGTGATGTAGAGCCTTTTTGTGCATTTTGTGCAAGCACTGAATAAAACTGCAGGCTCAGCTAAAAATACTAAAATAGCTGCCCATTTACATTGCAAATAAATGGAAAATATGCCCCTTGGCTTCCTGTGGCACACTTACATCTACATCTGAGAACATGGGCATTCTCATTTCAATCAACCCCATAGATTATTTTATTTTTTATATATAAACCCAAAGGAATCTCCTCAGCTTTGTATCTTTCCATTCCATATCTCCAAGAAGGATGCTGCAGGCTCCTGCCCTTTGATAAATACAATTTTTAAATGTTAAGGCCTAATATTAGACACAATCATGGGGACATGAATGCTAATAATAATAATAATAATAATAATAATTAAAAAATGACTTGGAATGAAAGAAGCCTACTTCAAGGAAATCAGGAGGAACATGATGTGCCGTCTCTTGTGCTTGTTTGAAGTGCATGGATATGAAGGATTGGATAGGCTATGTCCTGTATGTGGATGTGAATTTACATATGAAAGACAAGTGAGGCTCCACAGTCCTTGCGCAGTAGGACAGTACGACAAACATTTCAAGCGGTGCAGCTTTTAACTGATATAAATCAAACACAACGGCAAGTTAACATCAGCCATTAGCACCCAGACATGCAAAAAGCTTCAGATTATTCAGCACTCCTTCACACAGAGTAAATAGGAATATGCATAGGGTGGTCAGGAGAAGTGATCAATATAGTCAAGTCTCAGATTGGTTTTGGACGGCTGAACATGGAATGGCACTTCTAAGGTACCACCGAAACCCATGCATCCAAACTATATTGAGCAGGGGTCTAAAACTCAATTCCTGGAGGGCCGAGTGTATGCTGGTTTCCGTTCCAACCGAGTCCTCAATTACTTAATTTTTCTAATTACTTAGTTTGATATATTTAAACAATATATTGCAAGGTATTTGACAGATGATATGATAAGGTACAGTATCTTATAAAATATCCTGGGCCTGGATAGGGGTTTAAATGTATGTAGCTAATTAAACAATTAGACCAATTAAGTAATTGAGGACTCGGTTGGAACAAAAACCAGCATACACACAGCCCTCCATGGACTGAATTTGAGACCCCTGATCTTGAGTGTATATTGTACAAGGTAAGCAGATGGCTTGTCATCGCTTGTTATGACCACGCATCAAAGAAAAAAAGCCTACAACATAGTATATAATACCCCAGTATGGGGTATTTAGGTCATCGAATGGTCCTAATTGTAATCAAATTAGAGATCAATAGGATGAAGGTAACAACTTCCCAGTTTCCACAGGTGCTGATGATTCAGAGGGATTTACAAAACCAAGACTAGAATTGTTCAGCCCTGCACTATATTAAGTTGTGCTGGGGATTTTATCAGAGGTCACGTGACATGAAGAGATTGGGGTAGCTGATCTTAATGAGTCACAGGGCTGGAGAGTTATCTCCCAGGCGGCTCTGATTGGCTGACTGACAAGCATGAGAATGTAGATGCATTCCACACTCTAGTTGCATGGTCAATCAGTCATCAGGCGCCATGACAGGAGACCTGCAGACTTAATAAAGACTGAGTCGAGGGGGTGGGGTGTGGTTTAATTTTGGTTAGGTGGCTTTGTGGTTAGTTTAGCAAGCAGAGGGTTTGTGGTCCGTGGTTAATCAGGCATGTGACAGAAGACCATCCTCTAAGTTGCATTATGTGGGGTGGGGAATACAGAATACTTTGAAGACGTGTGGCTAAACCATTCCAAAAGGAAAAGCGTCCCACAGGCTGACCATTAACAGAAACAAACCCTAATGACAACCTAGATGTACTGCTTTCTAAAATGCTAAACTGCACATTTAATTTGGATTTTCAAGTGAGTGTGCAGGGATGAAGTTGGGAGGGGTGATTAGAGATGGCAGATGAGAAAGTGGGTTACTGAAAAACTGCTTCTGAACCAACAGCCTTGCACTTGACAGTGGTATCAGGTGCCAAGTCAAGTGCAGTGACAATGCAGTCACAGTATTGAAGCGATAATACCCTCCCAGCCTTTTGTAAGCTGCCCTGCAATGGGTGTGGTGCTGTACACCCCTTGGCAAACTTCTCTTTTTAAAATGCGGTACCTAAACCAGTTACAATTAACACTAACTATTCTCTCTGAGCTCAACTTAAACAGAGGTTGAACTGTTAGCAGACTTGTTTCTACAGTCTGCCAAGCTACAGGTATTGCTCAGACTCACTTTTTTGCTTCTGTTTTTTTATTATATAAATGAACTGGTTTCCCCACTTGTGAAATGAAACCATCACAAGATAAAACAAACAAAAACCTGGTAAACCTTGAAACTGATTAGCTTTCCCCTTACATATAGTAGAAACTTCCTACTGAACTGTTACAAAACTTGTTTTATTAAAATTAAAGATATGCAGGCTGTACAAAGATATATGTATGTACTAGCACTGCCTTACTTGGTTTTTTAATTAATATTTACATTATCAAAGTTTTAAACTGACTGTGCATGGGAATTATAATTCGTTAGTGAGTGCATTACTTTGTATTTAATACTTTAGATTATTATATTTGTACTCTATGTTGCGGGTGTTCCACTTATAAGTGTTCATATGAATAACTATAAGAGAGAGTGTTTGTGAATAACATTTTTTTTGTGGCCAGGCTGTACATAAACAAAGTTTGCTAAATAAACAAACAAAGCATAACAATTAATAATCAAATCACGATATCGCCTTCATCTGAATCAAAATGACGAAACCATGAAATTACGACCATTATTGAGCATGACCATCATTCTCCTGGCTGCCTACCATCCACAAACACAAAAATACACACAATAGAAAAGCAGACGTGATTAATGTTATCCCGTTACATACGAAAATGCAGGAATTGGACCAACAAAAGACAATAACGCCACGGTCTCAGGGGGACGAACCGCGACTTCATTTCGCGCAGGTCTGCACGGACCCCCAGCCGGCGGCCGCCTCCGCTCAGCCGCGATATTTACCTGCTCTTATTGCCGGCGCGGCGGATCCAGGGAGCTCGAAATGCTTATTCGCACAGGACTGTACAACACCGGGTCGGGAAGCGATGATTTGCACAGAAACTCCCATACAATAATTATAAAAGGGTAATAAAACCATAAACGTCAAAGGTGCAAGACGGCCGGCAGCGCGATGACAGCTGTTATCGTTAGCAGAATAATTTCGGCCGTCATTCACCTGTTCATTTCGCGGCTCAGACTGTCTGTATTATTCCGCCAAGCTTACCTGTCACGGACATACCCACGATGCACAGCGGCCGCCGGGGACGCCATCTTGGTAGAGGACACCATCTGTTACTGTATGGAGAAGGGGGGTGTTTTTTAAAATCTATAGGCTGTTTGGTGACTCGGAGCTCTTATATTTGAAAATTCGCATAATCTTCTTCTACATACCAGTGCCTCCAAGTCTGGGAAAAATAACGTTTTTTTTTCTTTTCGCATGGTAAGCGCCATCTTAGTGATGGACGGTTCTCACCATGCTTCTAGCCCCCGGTAAACGTACTAGGCGACATATTGGTGAAGGAGATCGACGTGTTATTCTTAATTAGAATATGAAACGCAAATAGTACGGTAGGGTGGCGATACAAAAATATATTGCAAAATCATTATAATATGACATGGGCATTGTACACTACTAATAAACATCAGATTGCCCCAGGTAGTCCGATCGCACGCCGTGGAAAAGGGAAGGACCCAAATCTGCTTTATTGCAGAGGGCTAGTCTCCAGGCGTGCTGGTGCGCCGATCCGACTTAACGGGCTAGTGACGTTTCCTGGGTCCGATTGGCCTGGCGGAGAATATAGTTGCTGTCAGTACAATGACTACCTGCCAATGACAAAGCCTTAGCAAGTGACCGAAACCACCAACCCTTCTCCACCGCGGGCGTGGGAAAAAAAAAAATAATGCTCATAAGGGAGGATTAGAACAACGCGGTTATTCTTATTCTGCTATGATTTTCATTTTTCTTATCAATTCGTTCATGCATGCAGTTAATTTTGTTTTTTATACATTTGCAAATATCTGCTGTTATAGATGCGACACCGCGATAAAACAACGGCGTTAAAACATATGCTTGTGTTTTAGCAAGACATTCACATCCCTATCTGATAACTCGTCGTTTTGCGTCAGGAACGTCTATTTTTGTTTTGTGTCTATTGCATAAACTTCTAAAAAGGCATAGAAATACTGTAACAATTATTATTACTGGGACAATTATGCTATTAATAGAGAGGTTGTAATTGAAATTTTTTATTAAAAAAGCAAATTATTCCTAATAATATTATACACTTTAATTTGTAACATTTATCCGAGATAGTATTAAATTGATTACACTGATAGTGTTTCACATACATTGTCTCTCTTCAGTTGATATGCGTTTAATTTCCCAGACAATGGAAGTAAATCGTATTGACCACTAGGGTGCGCCAGTTCACATTCAAAGTACATAATTCGTGTTATAGCGCGTGTTTATTAATGCCAGTACGGACATATAGACAGGAATGTCTGATTTAGTATTTTCTATCTTCCACTTCAAAAAGAGAAACTTCTGTTTTAGCTGCAACTGCAGTCAAGACACAAGATTGAGTGTCTGTTAAGGCATAACTGCTTTGTACGGATTAATCACACACTGACATAATACAATGGTCGTTATTATACCCTACTCTCTCCTTCTCAAACAATTAGACAGCGATAAGAGATAGCGAGAAGAATACACAATCGATAAGACCTGATTTAATGTTGCGATCTCTGAAAATAGCTTTTACATGTATATATGTGATAGTGTTGTTATATATGGTATTATTATTATTATTATTATTATTATTATTATTATTATTATTATTATTATTATTAAATAATCCACAAATACCCTGTACACATTGTTTTGCACGTTGGACAGAATTAATTAACCTTTTCTTTTTTCTTTGGTGCATGCATGACACATTGCTTTAGTCGCAGTGGGTGAACAACTACAATTACAATTAACAACTACTAAAAAAAAGTATCATTAAAGTAATTGCTAGTTTCTACGCATCTAATTAATTCATACAGTGGTGCTCTGCCTCCTGGCTGGAGCTCTCCCAAGCCCCCCCCCCCCAATAGCAGCTGCGTTTCGGGGAGTGTGGGTCGAGAACTCCGGGGCTTTGCAAAGGCGATCAAGGTCAGCTCTGCGATGCGTAATTGCGCCTTGAGAATGTCTCAAGATTTTTATTCTACATCCACAGCCGCCACTTTAAGACAGGACTTAAATATGAGATCATTAGAGATCTATATACTCTTAAAGCTTTCTTTCTTTCTTTCTTTTTCTATAAGACAGGTATTTTCTAATTGGCATGCTTTCAGTACAGTACAGTTGCTTCTGAAGGAATAGTAATGTAACTGTCCTGATTCAGATTCTCAGACAACAAAGAAACGTTCAGAGAACGTTTGAACGGGAAGGAGAATTGAAACTGCAGGCTACAAGCAGCATGAAAA